>NW_024545002.1:0-47185 GCF_018167655.1 Microtus oregoni
TCCACATCCTCTCCAGCAAAGGCTATCATTGGTGTTTTTGATTTTAGCAATTCTGACAGGTGTAAGATGGTATCTCAAAGTTGCTTTGATTTGCATTTCCCTGATTGCTAAGGAGGTTGAGCATGACCTTAAGTGTCTTTTGGCCATTTGAATTTCTTCAGTGGAGAATTCTCTGTTCAGTTCAGTACCCCATTTTTAATTGGGTTAATTAGCATTTTAAAGTCTAGTTTCTTGAGTTCTTTATATATTTTGGAGATCAGACCTTTGTCTGTTGCGGGGGTTGGTGAAGATCTTCTCTTAATCAGTAGATTGCCTTTTTGTCTTAGTGACAGTGTCCTTTGCTTTACAGAAGCTTCTCAGTTTTAGGTGGTCCCATTTTTTCAATGTTGTCCTTAATGTCTGTGCTGCTGGGGTTATACATAGGAAGCGATCTCCTGTGCCCATCTGTTGTAGGGTACTTCCCACTTTCTCTTCTATCAGTTTCAGTGTGTTCAGATTGATATTGAGGTCTTTAATCCATTTGGACTTGAGATTTGTGCATGGGAGATTTGTGCATGGTGATAGATATGGGTCTATTTTCATTCTTCTACAGGTTGAAATCCAGTTCTGCCAGCACCATTTGTTGAAGATGCTTTCTTTCTTTCATTGTATAATTTTAGCTCCTTTGTCAAAAATCAGGTATTCATAGGTTTGTAGGTTAAAATCCGGGTCTTCTACTCGATTCCATTGGTCGACGTCTCCGTTTTTTATAATACCATGCTGTTTTCATTATTGTAGCTCTGTAATAGAGTTTGAAGTCAGGGATGGAGGTAATGCCTCCAGAAGTTCCTTTATTGTATAAGATTGTTTTGGCTATCTTGGGTTTTTTGTTTTTCCATATAAAGTTGATTATTGTTCTCTCAAGGTCTGTGAAGAATTTTGTTGGGATTTTAATGGGGATTGCATTCAATTTATAGATTGCCTTTGGTCGAATTGCCATTTTTACTATATTGACCCTACCCATACAAGAGCATGGGAGGTCTTTCCATTTTCTGGTGTCCTCTTCAATTTCTTTCTTCAATGCCTTAAAGTTCTTGTCAAATTGATCTTTCACTTCCTTGGTTAGTGTTACCCCAAAATACTTTATGCTATTTGTGGCTATTGTAAAAGTTGAAGTTTCTCTGAATTCCCTCTCTGCTTCTCTATCTTTTGTGTATAGGATGGCTACTGATTTTTTTTTTGAGTTGATCTTTAACCTGCCACTTCACTGAACTTATTTATCAGCTGTAGGAGTTCTTTGGTAGAGGTTTGGGGGTCACTAATGTACACTATCATATCATCTGCAAATCATGAAAGTTTGACTTCTTCCTTTCCAATTCGAATCCCCTTGATCTCCTTATTTTGTCTTATTGCTATTGCTAGAACTTCAAGCACTATATTGAAGAGGTATGGAGAGAGTGGACAGCCTTGTCGTGTTCCTGATTTTAGTGCAATGGCTTTGAGTTTCTCTCCATTTAATTTTATATTAGCTGTTGGCTTGCTATATATTGCTTTTATTATATTTAGGTATGATCCTTGTATCTCTAACCTCTCCAAAACCTTTATCATAAAGGGGTGTTGAATTTTGTTAAATGCTTTTTCCGCATCTAATGAAATGATCATATGGTTTTTTCTTTCAATTTATTTATGTGATGGATTACATTGATAGACTTTTGTATGTTGAACCAGCCCTGCATCTCAGGGATGAAGCCTACTTGATCATAATGGATAATTTTTTAATGTGTTCTTGGATTCTGTTTGCCGGAATTTTATTGGGGAATTTTTGCATCAATGTTCATGAGTGAGATTGGTCTGTAATTCTCTTTCATGGATGGGTCTTTGTGAGGTTTTGAAATCAGGGTGACTGTAGCTTTGTAAAAAGAGTTTGGCAATGACTCCTCTGGTTCTATTATGTGAAACTCATTAAGGAGCATAGGTATCAGCTCTTCTTGGAAGTTCTGATAAAATTCTGCATTAAAACCATCAGGTCCTGGGCTTTTTTTTTTTTTTTTTGGTTGGGAGTTTTTTTTTATGACAGCTTCTATTTCCTCACAACTTATAGGTCTATTTAAATTGTTCACCTGGTCTTGATTTAATTTTGGTAAATGGTACTTATCTAAAAAGTCCATTTCTTTTACATTTTCCAATTTTGTGGCATACAGGCTTTTGTAGTAAGAACTAATGATTCTCTGAATTTCCACAGTATCCATTGTTATGTCCCCCTTTTTATTTCTGATCTTGTTAATTTGTATGTTCTCTCTCTGCCATTTGATTAGTTTGGATAAAGGTTTGTCAATCTTGTTGACTTTCTCAAAGAACCAGCTCTTTGATTCATTGATTCTTTGGATTGTTTTCTGTGTTTCTATTTTGTTGATTTCAGCCCTCAATTTTATTATTTCCAGTCTTCTACTCCTCCTGGGTGAGTCTGCTTCTTTTTTTTCTAGAGCTTTCAGGTGTGCTCTTAATTCTCTAATATGAGCTTTCTCCGTTTTTTTAATGTGGGCACTTAGAGCTATGAACTTTCCTCTTAGCACTGTTTTTATAGTGTCCCATAGGTTTGTGTATGTTGTGTCTTTATTTTCGTTGAATTCAAGGAAGACTTTAATTTCTTTCTTTATTTCTTCCCTGACCCAGGGGTGGTTCAGTAGTTGACTGTTCAGCTTCCAAGAATTTGTAGGCTTTCTGGGGGTAGAATTATTGTTAAATTCTAACTTTATTCCATGTTGATCTGATAAGACACAGGTGGTTACTAATATTTTTTTTGTATCTGTGGAAGTTTGCTTTGTTACCGAGTATGTGGTCAATTTTCAAGAAGGTTCCATGAGATGTGAGAAGGTATATTCTTTCCTATTTGGGTGGAATGTTCTATAGAAGTCCATTTGATTCATTACCTCCATTAATTCTCTTATCTCTCTGTTAGGTTTCTGACTGATTGATCTGTCCATTGGTGAGAGAGGAGTGTTGAAGTCTCCTACTATTAGTGTGTGTGGATTGATGTCTGCCTTTGAGTTCTAGCAATGCTTCTTTTACATAAGTGGGTGCTTTTATATTAGGGGCATAGATATTCAGGATTGAGACGTCATCCTGATGAATTGTTCTTGTTATGAGTATAAAATGTCCATCTCCATCTCTTCTGATTGATTTTAGTTTGAAGTCAATTTTGTTAGAAATTAGTATGGCCACGCCCGCTTGTTTCTTGGGTCCATTTGCTTGAAAACCCTTTTCCCAACCCTTTACTCTGGGTAGATGTCTGTCTTTGTGGTTGAGGTGTGTTTCTTGTAAACAGCAGAATGTTGAATCCTGTTTTCGTATCCAATCTCTTAGCCTGTGCCTTTTTATAGGTGAATTGAGTCCATTGACATTAAGTGATATTAATGACTAGTGGTTGTTAACTCCGGTTTATTAATGTTGTTTTGGGTAGTAGTCTGTGTTTCCCTTCTTTGAGTTGTGCTCATGAAGAGTCGCTAGATGTCTGAGTTATTGTGGGCATTGTTAGATTCCTTGGTTTGTGATTTTCCTTCTATTCCTTTCTGTAAGGCTGGATTTGTGGCTACGTATTGTTTACATTTGTTTTTATCCTGGAATATTTTGTTTTCTCCATTGATAGTGAACAAAAGCTTGGCTGGGTATAGTAGTCTGGGTCTCTTAGTTACTGCAGTACATCTATCCAGGACCTTCCGGCTTTCATGGTTTCCATAGAGAAGTCAAATGTAAGTCTGATAGGTTTACCTTTATAAGTTACTGGACCTTTTTCCTTTGCAGCTCTTAATATTCTTTCTTTATTCTGTATGTCTTGTGTTTCGATTATTTTATGGCGAGGGGATTTTTTTTTTGGATCCAGTCTATTTTGTGTTCTGTATGCTTCTTGAACCCTCATAGGAATGTCTTTCTTTAGGTTGGGAAAGTTTTCTTCTATAATTTTGTTGAATATATTTTCTGGGCCTTTGAGCTGTAATTCTCCTTTTTCTACACCTATTATTCTTAGGTTTGGTCTTTTTATTGTGTCCCAGATTTCCTGAATGTTTTGTGATGAGAATTTGTTGGATTTGCTGTTTTCTTTGACTAGTGCGTTTATTTTTTCTATGGTGTCTTCAGAATCTGAGATTCTTTCTTCTATCTCTTGTATTCTGTTGGTTATACTTGTCTCTGTAGTCTCTGTTCTTTTACCTAGATTTTCCATATCCAGCCAGCCCTCGGTTTATGTTTTCTTCATTGCCTCCATTTCAGTTTTCAAGTCTTGAACTGTTTCCATTATCTGTTTGATTGTTTTTTTTTCTTGGTTTCCTAGGGTATCTTTTATGGATTTACTCATTTCTTCAAACTTTTTGTTATTCTTCTCATCCATTTCTTTTTTTTTTTTTTTTGGTTTTTTCGAGACAGGGTTTCTCTGTGGTTTTGGAGCCTGTCCTGGAACTAGCTCTTGTAGACCAGGCTGGTCTCGAACTCACAGAGATCCGCCTGCCTCTGCCTCCCGAGTGCTGGGATTAAAGGCGTGCGCCACCACCGCCCGGCCCCTCATCCATTTCTTTAAGGGAGTTTTTCACCTCCTGTTTAAGGGACTCTTTCACTTTCATAATGTCAATTTTTTCTACTTCTTCTGGATTAGGGTGTTCAAGTCCTCCTGTTGTAAGTTCGCTGGGTTCTGGTGTTTTCATGTTGTTTTTCAGATTGTTAGAGGAATTCTTGAATTGGTGCCTGCCCATCTCTTCCTTCAAATGATCTCCGATGGATCTTCTGATACAGGATCAGGGCCCCTTGCTGGCCAGGGACCTCACAGACAAAAGGAGTTTCTTCATACTGGGTTGGCCTTAAGTCCAGTTAGACATCTGTTGTTTGCTTCCATGAGATATGTACCACTACTGGACCTTGGGGTCATTGTGGTTCATAGTTTCACAGCTGGTCAGGACTATTGATTGGTTTTCTTCCTTAGCAGCTTGCATGGCACTTTTGTCATTTAGAGATCTAATCATCAGGTAGGAAGCTTTCAGGTCAGTTCCAGCTCAGTTGATTCCTGATTGTATGGTGTCTCAGCTATTGGGTCTTACCTTCAAGTTCTAAGAGGCAGCCAAGGGAGATTGCAGTAGTGTGTGTGTGTGTGTGTGTGTGTGTGCGCGTGTGTGTGTGACGCGCGCGCGTGTGTGTATACACACATACGTGTGCACGCGCATGCATACACATACACACACATATATCCTCTCTCTCTCTCTCTCACACACACACACACACTATATGTATGTTTAAGTAAGCATGAAATGTTCCTGTGGCCTTTTCAAACATCCTTAATATTATTTATCCCTTCACCTTTTGTCTCCCTTTGTACTGACCTCCTTTTCCCTTTCCATTTAACTTCTGAGCTATCTCTCCATTGCCTTTGCTTTATTTTTGAGGCTTATTAATTTTGTTTTGTGCATTTTCTTCAGGGATTTTTAGCTCCTGGAGAAATTGATCCCCTGAATCGTAGGTTTTCTACTGTGCCAAAGCCAGATGTGGTGGTTCAAGGTATGTATTACTCCCAGCAATAGAAATTTTATATTAAAGGTCTGATTAGGGGGAAAGATTTGGGGACTTTGTGTTAGGGTTCAAAAAGTATGTAATAAATGTGGTTCAATTTTGTTTCAAAATTACGGTTAATAATAAACAAATAAAAGATGATCTCAGAAGATTATAAAATATTTGATACGACTTATTTCTGGAAACTTTAAAATTTCATGATATGTTATTCCCCTGGTTACTGTTACTTTCTTTTTAACCACATTTTCTGTTTTTCATGCTAGTATTCCTTTATTTTCATAACCTCCTACGCATTTATATTTTCTCTGTTTTAGACTGTTAGACCTGCATCCCTCATAGTTCATTTGCTTCTGACCATTGCCTCACTGGGGAGTATGTCTACAATTTTTTAAATGTGAAGGTATATACATTATGCAAAACACTGAGCTGAATACTCTAAACATTAAGAAATCCAAGTCTTTGGGTGTGTGTGGTAGTACATGTGTTTAATCATAGCACTTGGGAACCAAAGGCAGGCAAATCACTGTGAGTTCAATAGTAGCTTGTTCCATATCAAGAGTTCCAGGACAGCCAAGGATACATTACCAGACTGTCTTAGGGTTTCTATTGCTGTGAAGAGACACCACAACCATAGCAATCCTTCTAAAGGAAAAACATTTAATTGGAACTGGCTTATACTTCAAAGGTTTCATCCATTATCCTGGTGAGAAGCATGGTAGCACACAGGCAGACATAGTGCTGGAGAGGTAGCTAAGAGTTCTATATTGGAATCAGCAGGCAGCAAGAAAAGGGAGTGAGCCACTGACTCTGGCTTGGGCTTCTGAAATCTTAAAGCCTACCCCAAGTGACACACTTCCTCCAACAGGCAGTCCAACAAAGTCCACACATCCTAATCCTTTCAAATAATGCCTGTGAGCCTGTGGGGGGCATTTTGATTCAAAACCACAGGGACCCTTTCTCAAAGGACAACTATCCTAGTCTAATATCTGTGAATAATCTTTATATGATGAACACAAAGCTGGCCTCTTTTGTCATCCTCCCCTCCTTTTACCTCTCCCAGAAAAGGTCAATATTTTTACCTTCCTTGTTTCTTTTGAAAATATTAACCATCGTCCTTGTTTGTGAGAGTAGACATCTTGATGTGAATTTTCACTCTCCAACATCACTCCTGAATATGGTGTGTCCTGCTGTAAAGCTTCTTAAGATATTCCTAGTCATTTGACTTTTCGGTTGATTCTGAATGGAAAATCCAACATGTTTTCTAAAGCATCTTATACTTGACACTCTGTGTGATCATATAGGTAGTCTTTGCTTCTCAGTGTCTCTAGCAAATGTTTTATAAAGTGTAGCATGAATAATAAAAACCAAGAGACAGAAATTGGACTTCAACCATTATTCTTCATCCCCCATGAGAAGGTATGTTTTCCTTTGAGGTTTAAACCTTCTAGCTGTGCTGATATTCTCTTTGTTCTAATTCATAGTTTATGACTTTGAGGTTCAATTCACAGCCTTCTTTCTCTTCCCCAAATTCTGTCATAAAACTAGATTTCAGCATTGGTATGGATTTAATCTACTATTTTTAACCTTAAAATTTTTTAATATCATGACTCTAGAACCCTTTCTCTGTACCTCTATGTTTGGTACCCCATTCTAGTTACTTTTCCTTTTGCTCTTATGACCAAACACCATGACTAAGGCAGCTTATAAAAGAAATCATTTAATTTGGGGCTTAGACTTCCAGAAGGTTAGAGTTCATGAGCATCACATTGGAGAGCATGACAACAGGCAGTCAGGCATGATGCTGGAGCACTAGCTGAGAGCATACATTCATATCAACAGATAGATGGCAGAAAGAGAGAGAACTAGCTGAGAATGACGTGGACTTTTGCTACTTCCTCTGACACACTTCCTTCAAAAAGGCCATACCTCTTAATCCTTCCCAAATGTTTCCACTAATGGAGACTAAGCATTTAAATAAGGCCTCTGGGGCCCTTCTCATTCAAACCACCATACACACCACTGGTCAAATTTTGGACCTTATAGGTATTCTTGTGTTCTGCTAACAATGCATCTCAGCTTTCTTTTTCTTCCTTTTAAAGTTGTCTCTAATTTCTGTAAGTCTGCTCTTTGTACCTAAAGATCATCTCAATATTTTGATCATCTAACTACTCCAATTACTGCTGCCTCATACTTCTGCTCTATCTCCCAAAGTGTTATAGTTCTAGAGCAATCATGTGGTCTACACTTTCTTATCCTATACCTACTAAAAGATATTATAAGGGAAAAGCACATGATGAGCAGAGTGGTGGCATTGAACAACCATGGTTCCCAACTCAACTTCTGGTTTGTTAGTCTTTGTTCTTATCTTTAGTCAGTATTTTCTTTATTCACAGCCAGTATAACAAAGTACTCGATTTTGTTCAGCTGTGCCCTGTTTTCAACCTAATATTTGGACTGATACTTCATGCCTGATTATTCTAATATTCTGATTTTTTTTCAATTTCCCAACACTTCCCACCCCCAGCATTCTTACCCATCCTTGCTTTCTTTTTTCTAGTCTCAGAAAAAGGTGCTCTCCTATTCAATACAAATTTCCCTGTTGGTGCTTCATCCTATATTCTTCTTTACAAACAATCCTTTTTGAAATATTAAGACTTCCCCCAATCCAGTTTCTTTATCTACTATGTTAATCTCCATTTGTGGCTTCTTTTCACATTGATATTTCTGTCTCTTCATAGTCTATTAATTCTCCAGACCTTTAGAGCCTGGTTTAATACTCTGAAAATATTCTTGCTTAGTTTCCAGAGACCTTGGTATTGTCAGTATTAATAGATATTTTATAATCGGTATATTAGCAGCAGATCTTTTAGATCAACTTGTTATTTATCATTCTAGAAACTGAATTTCCAGAGTGTCCATGTTATGCTTTTGTATATCTCCTTCAACCTGTTTTAAGTACTTTTCTACCTTATTCTGGACTTTCTTTTCTTCCTTTTCCCTTGAACTATTGGTATTTCTGGGAATTCTGTCCATAGCCTACCACTTGTCTTGCTCCTAATAATTAGTCATATTCCCCACCTTCTTCAGTCTTCCTTCACTTTCACATGATGACCCTACTTCCTGTGCTAGAAAGAAAATATAAGCTATAAGACAATAACTTATCCTTCCCCCCCCCCAGACTTTGCTATCTATCTAGTCCTGAATTTTCTCAAAGTTATATTCTGGGTCCTCTTCTCTTGATAATATATTTTTGTCCCATCTCATCTGTTTCTAATGTCTTCTGACAGTCCCACATGTTTCCATGCACTGTAGACTAAACATAACTAAATTTGATCAGCTGGTTCCTCCTACTGCATCATCTATGCCTACGATTCCTTCTGCACCTCTATCATTAAATGGCACATGATACTCCCAGCTACACAAATGAACACTTTCAATTCATATTTATTCTTCTCTGATATTCTGTATTTATATAACAAGTTCTAGAATTTTACTTCTCCAGTCATTCTGAAATCCATCCTGTTTTTGACAATTCCAATAGCTTACTATTAATGTAAGTTATCAACATCTCCTCCTTACATTACATTAATTTTGAACTGATGTTTGCCTTCCGTCGAGGCCCAGTAATGCCTGTCAATTCATTCGATTCTTTTAAAAATTACTGTAGACCACACAAAGAAATGGCCATTCATTCTTTAATTATTGAGTGTATTATTTTTAAGGTACAACTCTGCAGGGGCTTCCTATCTTAGCTCTCTCGGTATGGCTTACAAGGACTCTGTATGATCTAACACTGGACCTTGTATTTTACTTCATTTCTCACCACTGTTCCTCCACACTCCATTCCTATTACAAAGGAATTTTCAGAGCTGTGGGTTTAGTTCAGTGGTACAAGTGGCTGACTGTTCTGTGAAGGCTTGGATTCATTCCCTAGCACAATAGGAAGCAAAACAATAAAAGCTAACTTTTTGTAACTTTGTACATGCTGTCTCTTTAATCTGAAACAGTTTCTCCCTTATTTTTACCATCACCTCTCTCAGAATAACTCCTTTCTGTTCTCCATCAGGACTCATTATGCCTATGTATATATCCGTAGCATCTGACATTTGACTCTAAATATTTTATAAATATAAACAAGAATTTAGTTGCTTGGGTTGAATGTACTCCTAGTGTCTCAAAGGGTTATTTGCTTGCTTCTCCTTTAACCCCTTCTGTTCCTGTAAACAACTCTATTGCTCCCTATAGAACCCTGCA
Organism: Microtus oregoni; assembly: GCF_018167655.1. NCBI lineage: Eukaryota > Metazoa > Chordata > Mammalia > Rodentia > Cricetidae > Microtus > Microtus oregoni. The sequence goes on from NW_024545002.1 coordinate 9,784, forward strand.
GTTCTATAGAACGCAGCTTGGGAAACAGTTCCCAACAATAATATACAAAACTTTAAAATAACACCTATTCTTCCATGATTAGCCTAACCCCTATCTACTTTTCCATTTTCATGTCTTTTACTGTTTGGTAAGATCTTTCATACTATAACATTGAAGTCTGTGTAGGTTTGCTACTGTCCTCCCCAACATTCCTATCAACTTTAAAACAGTTATGCGTATGGGCATTTTGCCTGGATGTATGTGAGTACCTGGTGCCTGTGGAGTCCCGAAGAGGGAATCAGATCCTTTGGAACTGGAGTTAAAGAAGTTTATGAGCTATCATGTGGGTACTGAGGACTAACCCTGGGCCCTCTGGATGAGATGCCAGTGCTCTTAATTGCTGGTCTGTCTCTTCAGCCCCTCATTCATTTTTTTCCTCCTGACCATTTTACTCATTATTTCAAGTCCAGTTAGCCACCAGCTCTTTCAGGCTACCTTCCTTTATTTATTTATATTTTAGTGCATATGGGTGCCTTGTCTTCACGTATGTCTGTGCACCAGTATGTGTACCTGGTGCCCTCAGATGACATCAGATCTCCTGGAACTGAGTTACAGATAGTTGGTTCTAAGCCACCATGTGGGCATTGGGAACAGAACCTGGGTCCTCTGGAAAAGCAAGAGCTCTTAAATACTGAGCCATCTTGTGGTTAAAATTTTCCATTTCAACATGGAGTCTCATAAATACTGAAAGTGCCTTTCAGTAGGCACAAATAGGTACCTAGTCAAAAATCAAGTCTCTAGTCGTGTTATTACTTTCCCATTTATGTAATATTTTAATCTAGAATAATTACTGATTAGTCAGAATTCCTTAGCAATAATTTCCTCCTCTTTCCTCCTCTAAAAGAAATTATGCACTTGAAAATATTTTTAAGGGTCTGAAGAGATGACTCAGCTTAACTATTGGAAGCACTTGTTCTTCCAGGGGACCTACCGGGACCAGGTTCACTTCCCAGAATCCACATGGTGGCTTATAACTGTTCATAACTCCAATTTTAGGGGATCCAATACCCTCTTCTGACCTCCATTGGCACCAGGGTAGCATACGATGCGTGGACAGACATACATATAGGCAAAATACTCATACACATGAAATAAATCTAAAAAATATTTTTAAAGTTTCTACTGAACAAAAACCTTCTGTTAACTTCATCTTTCTTTCCGATAGTGTCCATTCTAGCTGAAACAGAAGAAATCAAGGCCATTTTGAAGGACAAAGGAATTGATGTGGAGACCATTGCCGAGGTGTACCCTATCAGAGTACAGCCAGCTCGTATTCTTAGCCACATTTATTCCAGTCTAGGTAAGGAGGTTGGCCAGCTTACTAGAATTAAAGTGTTATGTGATGCTGGCTGGTTTCTTTCTATTAACCTGCTACTTTAATTGGATCCAAAAAGGAATTTAGTCTCTGGAATTCCAGTTTCTGAACCCATCATTTTTGAGGTTGATAATTTTAGATGTACTTTATGCATACTTTGTCATGTAGCACATACTTGTTTTCAGATAATATTATATCCTTATTCTAAATGTATATTTGACTACCATGTTCTCCCCTTTCTTAGGACTTATATTTCTATTTTGAAGACACGCTAATTTTATATAGAGTAGTGATCAAGGAACTTGTTTTAGGCCTTTTATACTTTTTCATGTAGTAAACAAATTATTATAATAATTCCTTAATTTACTATATTTTGTAAATAGTTATTATTTTATTAAATTTGATGATGAATTTTTGTATTAGACAAATTGCAACACTGTTAACTGAAAGTGATTCAAGGGCTGGGAGTAAAAAAATAAGACAATTCAACATTTCTGAACTTCAGGTACTGGTCTCTAGTACCTATGAACATTACCTTATATGGCAAAAGAATTTTGCAGGTGTAGTTAAATTAAGAAACTTGAGTTGAAACTGTTACTCTAGATTATTGAAGTAAACTCCAAATGCAATCATAGGGACATATCGGGTTACAGAATTAGCTTTGATATAACAGAAATAAAGGACTGAGTATATTAGTCAGGGTTCTCTAGAATAACAAAACTTACAGAGTGAATTAATGAATATATATATGAATTAATGAATGAATAGATATGTGGGATTTATTAGACTGACTTACAGGCTGTGGTCCAGCTAGTCTAACAATGGGTGCCTATGAATGGAAGGTCAAGAATCCAGTAGTTTTTTTATTCATAAGGCTGGGCATCTCAACTGGTCTTCAGTATACAACAGAATCTCAAAGAAATAGGTTCTAATGCCAGTGAAGGAGTGGACTTGCTAGTGAGGGTGAGAGCTAGCAGGCAGAGAGGGAGACTTGTATAGAAGCTTCCAGCAGACGGTATAGCTCAAATTAAAGGTGAGTCTTCCCACCTCAAAAGATCTGGATTAAAGGTTTGTCTTCCCACCTCGAAGATGAAGATTAGAAGTGAATCTTTCTGCTTCAAATGTTTAAGCAAAAATTCCTCACAGGTGTGCCCAGCCATTTTGGGGGTTTTACTTAATTCCAGATGTAGTAGCCATCACAAGTCTACCCCTTGTCCACTTGACAAGCAATCATATCTCCTTATGTCATGATTAATTTCCAAATGAAAAACAGTAACCAGGTCGTAAGTATGATATAACCAGGCCTAGTATGATATAACTATCCTACGTACATCCACAAACTTATTATATTTAACCAGGTCATAACAATGCTCAACATAATATGACTACCCTCCTACAACTCCAAATGCAGATTTAGAATAGATGACAATGGCACTCAAGGGATATCCTTTTATTATCTCAAATTTAAATGTGATAATCATTGACATTCTCTTAATTGTTGTCAGACTACCTGATAAAGAAATTGAGGAAAGAAAACACAAATATCTTTACAAATGTATTCCTAATGAACTATGACAGAAATGCCTATTATAATCCTCATTTATGCAACTGTTTGTGTATTCTTAGCTGGTATTTATAGCTACCTTCCTCTCCTACACCTTCTGTATTTCCTCTACCCTCAGCAAGCACCTCAGCAGGTCTTGGCTGTTTTCCTAGAGGAGTGACCCATACCATTATTCCTGAGTGGTCCTGTACCGTTTGTCATCCTACCTAGATGAAGTGGTTGTAGTTTCCCAATAACATCACAGGACATAATAGCACCAAGAGACATCGTAAGGATCTCCTGGACTCGAGACACAATCTTTCTTTTTTTATTTTTATTTATTTATTTATTTATTTATTTATTAAAGATTTCTGCCTCCTCCCCGCCACCGCCTCCCACTTCCCTCCCCCTCCCCCGATCAAGCCCCCCTCCCTCGTCAGCCCGAAGAGCAATCAGGGTTCCCTGACCTGTGGGAAGTCCAAGGACCACCCACCTCCATCCAGGTCTAGTAAGGTGAGCATCCAAACTGCCCAGGCTCCCACAAAGCCAGTACGTGCAGTAGGATCAAGAACCCACTGCCATTGTTCTTGAGTTCTCAGTAGTCCACATTGTCCGCTATGTTCAGCGAGTCCAGTTTTATCCCCTGCTTTTTCAGACCCAGGCCAGCTGGCCTTGGTGAGTTCCCAATAGAACATCCCCATTGTCTCAGTGTATGGGTGCACTCCTCGCGGTCCTGAGTTCCTTGCTCGTGCTCTCTCTCCTTCTGCTCCTGATTTGGACCTTGAGATTTCAGTCCGGTGCTCCAATGTGGATCTCTGTCTCTGTCTCCTTTCATCGCCTGATGAAGGTTAATATTCAGGAGGATGCCTATATGTTTTTCTTATTTAGCTTCTCTAGGATCACAAATTATAGGCTCAATGTCCTTTATTTATGGCTAGAAACCAAATATGAGTGAGTACATCCCATCTTACCTCCATTGTGGAGCAGCAATCTAATGTCCCCTTAGTAATCTGGATCATTCACCCCTCCTAACACTTAGCCTGTTGGTTTAAGGTCATCAGAAGTCCAAAGTGTCCAGAGGGGAGTCTGAACTTCCAGTTCAATAATTTTCACTCTCCCTTTTGTGGAATAAAAACTTCTAGGCCAACAGAACTAAAGGTTATAGGAACAGGGAGCAAAAACTTTCCTAGTGGATCAGTGGTGGTAATAGTGAGTAGAACTATTCTGTTTTCTATCCCTTTATTCCTGGACCTATGGATTCTTGTTATGGGAGAAACAATACCATAATTTGGATGCTAATTCAAAGCATATACCACCTTCTGGAAAATCCTGTTCCAACTCTTGATATTTCTGTGACTTAATTGGCACTGTAACTCTGTCTTCAAAAGGCCATTTCATCTTCCTATCAATCCAGCTGCTTCAGGATTGTGGGAACATGGTAAGACCAGTAGTATCTTCCATTATTGTGGGCCCACTTTCACACTTCTCTGGCTGTGAAGTGACTTTCCTTGGTCAAAGGTGGTACTGTGTGGAATACCACGGATAAGGCATTCTGTAAGTCCATGGATGGTGGTTTTAGCAGAAGCAGTGCATCCGAGAAAGGCAAATCCATAACCACAATAAGTATTTACTCTAGTAACAACAAAATGTTGGCCTTTCTATGAAAGACATAGTCCAGTGTAGTCAGCCCGCCATATCTGAGGCTCAGTGTTAGTCTCTGTTTTTTCTGGATCTGGCATTCAATAACAACTACAGCCAGGGCAGCCTTGGTGAGTGGTAGTCCATGGTGCCAAGTCCAGGCTGGCCTCAAACTTGTGATCCTTCTGCCTCCACCTCCTTCAGCAAATCCTATACCAAAATTGACTATTAATATGGCCCATTAGGCCCTGACTAAAGTGTTCAACTGCTTTCCTAATCTAAAGTATGTTCCACCAGTAAGCAGCATGGTCAAGCCTGTCATGGCAGTATCACACTCCCAGGTACCAACTGCTGTCTCGATCACTGTTCTTTTGCTGAAACGAAACAGCATGACCACAACAACTCTTATAAAAGAAAACATTTCATTGGGGCTGGTTTACAGTTTCAGAGGTTTAGTCCATTATCATCATTGTGAGAAGCATGGTGTCATGCTTGGCAGACATTGTGCTGGAGAAGGAGCTGAGAGTTCTACATCAGGATCCACAGGCAGCAGAAAGGCAGAGTCACTGGACCTGGCTTGGGCTTTTTAAACCTCAAAGCCCACTCCCAGTAACGTATTTCCTCTAACAAGGCCACCTCTCTTAGTCCTTTCAAAGAGTGCCACTCCCTGGTCACCAAACCTTCAGATCTTTGGGGGCCATTTTCATTCAAACCAACAAATTAGGGTTGTAGTGCTATGAGGATTACCAAGAAATTTCCACAGCCTTTTGAAGTCAGGATTGCCAAGGAATGAATTCTCTCCAGATGGAACCAACCACAGTTATACCTTATTCTGATGTTTGAATTCTAAATTCAGAATTTAAGCCTTTAGGTAAATGATGGCTTGCTGAGCCAGGAAAGTATATATGAGTATTCCCATTTTAAAATGTAAAACACCTCAGGTTCCAAGCATTTAGGATAAAGAATATTTTACCTGTACCAGCAGAAATACTCCAGCTTAGACTAAAAGAGACAGATGACAAGCACAGGACAAGCTGAAAGAAGTTTTGGATTTCTAGAATTCTGCAGCGGGGAAGTAGACTGATGCGACTGCTCAGCTGCAAGCTCATGCTGCTTGCCGAGTGAAAAGGAGGTTAATGCAAAGGGAAGACTCTTGGGTTGTGAGGGTGGAACTTCGGCTCAGACGGGACCATCGAGCTACAGAGGACTACTGCTAAACCTTGAAATCGAATGACATGCCTACTTGGGTCTCAGAGTTTTTTGGTACTGCTAACTCTTTTCTTCCTTCCATTTTCTCTTTTTTTATGATGGGAATGCCCATCATTTGTAACCAATCCTGTCCTGCTACTGTATTTGAGGAGCAGAAATTGTATTTTCTAGCTAGAATTGAATGGAATGAAATAGAATAGAAATGGAATGGAAAGGAATCTTGTCCCAGAATGGCATATACCCAGATTCATATCTCATTAAACTCTTATTTGGACTTTTGGGGTGATAATGTTGGGAAGAAATTAAATTTGGTCCAGTGATATATGTTAAAGAGTTTGGGAGATCCTGAGGTGGGATAAATGTATTTTCTATGTGGAAGAAATGTGTATACTCAGGGCCCAAGGGGTGGACTGTGGAACTATGAGTAATGTCTCACCCCAGACATCCATTCATAATCCAGGAAACCTATGAGCATTATATTATGTGTCAATGAAGACTTAGCAAATATAATTAAGAATTTTAAGATATGGAAGAATATTCCTCCGATCTCAATTACTCAAGTGGGCTCTAAATGTAATCACACATATCTTTTAAAAAGGGAATCAAGAGGAAGATCAAAAAATAGAAGTAGGAATTTTGATGACAGAAGCAGGAGATGGGAGTGATGAGGCTGTGAGAAAGGGAATATTAATATCTAGATCCTGAAATGTAGAAACTGAAAAAGCCAATAAATGGATTTCTCCCTGGATACTTAGGTTTTATTTTAGCTCTGTAATGCTAATTTTGCACAACTAGTCTCTAGTACTAATAAGGATTTGTGTTGTTTTTTATAAACTTTTAAATTACATTTATTTATTCATTTTAGTGTGTGTGTGTGTTCTCGTGCCATGATGCATTTATGAAGGTCAGATGACAACCTGCAAGAACTGATTTTCTCCTTCCACCTAGGGATTCAACTCAGGTTATCAGACTTAGCACCAAATACCTTTACCCACAAAACCATCTCTCTAGCCTAAACTTGTACTGTTTTAAGCTATTATATGTGTGATAGTTCATTTCAGTACCAATAGGAAATTAATATAATCTTAAATCAAGCTACAAGAGGTCAGTTTTGTAAATATTAGATTTTTTATTAAGTATATATAGCTCAATAGTAAAGTGCTTATCTGCCATGTACAAAAAAAAGCCTTCACTACCTAGTACCTCACTCCAAAATATGTAGATTGCCACATAAGAATCTTAGCAGTCTCTTTAAAGCATCTTGTGACCCAGCCCACAATTATATTAGCACTAAGGAGGCTAAGAAAGGAGGATTGTGTATCTCAGCCTGGACTCTGGTGCAAGTTTCAGACCAGCTTATGCTACAAAGGGAGACCTTGTCTACAAACTATTATTGCAACAGTTTCACAATAACAAAATTGCTTTAAATACACATCCAGCAGCAGCTGTACTCCTACCAAGGAAAAGGAGATGCTTCCTCACTAAGTATGACAGTTAAGTAATTATCTGCCTTGTTTTAGATACTTAGGAGTTAATGGGCAGCTCCTTTTTTATCTTGTTTTTCCTCTGTCTATCTGCCTGCCTGCCTGCCTGCCTGCCTGCCTGCCTGCCTGCCTGTCTGTCTGTCTATCTATCTATCTATCTATCTATCTATAGACAAGGTCTCATTATGTTGCCCAGGCTAGCCTCAAATTCCTAGTCTCAAGTGACCCTCATGCCACAGTTTCTCAATTGCTGAGTGTAGGTGTCCACCTACCATGTTCAGTTATTTTTAATTATGGGATGATCTGCTTTATGAATTTATTAAACTTACTATTAAACAGAAATATTAATAAAAATTCTTTTCTAATCTGTTAGTGCACCTAAGTACTTTTTATAGTGTACATAATGTGTTCTGTTGTGTTTATCTTACTTTTTCTATATGTATCATCTAATATTGAAATAGACATGTTATTACATAAAATTATAATAATTATTTCTTTATTTTTAATTGTCTGTGTTGTTTCCAAAGCTTTTATCCTTCTATAAATGCCAATGTGTAGATCATTGTTTCTTTGGAGTATATTTCCAGAACAGGGATTCTGGGTAAGGATAAGATTAGTTTCCTAGCATTTACAACATACTGGCAGACTATTCCTCAGAAAACCAACTAATTTTTTATTTTTATATTAATAAGATAAAATATTAAAAACCATTGATTTTTATATTAATAAGATAAAATATACCTTTCTGTTTTTGCTACCCAACCAACATTGGCTTTATCATTTATTTTGTTAGACTAATAATTTTTAAATACAAAATTATTTAAATTTCATTTAATTCCAAGCAATAGCACATTTTCCATTATCCTTTGTTTTTAAACTCCTTTCTACTAGTTCATGATTATATAGGAGGGACTACATACTTTTGTATATATTAGTTCCAAAAAATATATCCCCAGGCATGGTAGCTTGGCAGTAGGATTATTGTAAGTTATAAGCAAGCCTAGGCTACTTAGTGAGTTTCAAGCCAGCCTAAGCTAGAGTCTGAGACCCTGTCTCAAAAAGCCACATGTATACATGCATACATACATACATAACACATGCATGTATATATATGTAGTGGAGAGAGAGAGAGAGAGAGAGAGAGAGAGAGAGAGAGAGAGAGAGAGAGAGAGAGAGAGAGAGAGAGAGAGAGAGACACTCCTGGATGAACCTAAGGGCTAAAATGCCATACCTCTGAAACTCTGACACTGCTTTAAGTTTTGATTTGGTTTGTTTCAGTTTGGTTTGGTTATGAGTTAAGGTCATACTATATAATCCAAACTAGACTCAGACTTATGACCATCTTTTCCAAGCCTCCCAGGTGCCAATTCCAGGTGTGCACCACCAGAATCCTCTCCCCTTATTCTTTAAATTTAGATTAGGGCAAACTTTTATTACTCAGATGTGTAATATGTGTGTTTACATATATGTATTTCATTTGTATAACTTTTTAAATATGAAATTCATTGTATGAAATATTTTTTCACTTAGGAACTGGGAATTGTCTTTAGTTTTACCTGAATACGTACACTGTTCTGGTTCTCATCAGTTTTTAGAAGTTGTAAGTTATCTGATTACCAACTGACATGTACATACTGACTTCTGGAGATTTAAAAAAAAATACAGAAAAAAAAACAAAAAAAATACAGAAAAGAACCCAGAAAAAAAAAAGATTTTAGAACACTCATAATTTAACCACTGAAGAGGCCATTGTTTTTGTTTGCAGGTTTTTGTTTATATTAAGCTTTTATAAAATGACTTGTTTTTAGAAGAATGTTTTCATAGAGTAGACATTTCAGTCTGGCTCTTACAATCTTTCCACCCCCTAACACCATGTTTCTGCTATGATCCCGAGCCTTGTGTGCTGGAGTTGTGTTATAGATGGATCAGTCGGGTCTGGGTACCACACAGTCACTTGTGGTCTGCATTTTGAACACTTGTAGTTTTGTATAATGATCTTTCGCTATTGATTTTATTAAGCTGTACATTTTTCTCGACTTCCCTCCCTTCCTCTCCCCTGCCCTTCTACCCTCTGCAAGGAGATTTTTTTTTGTTGAGGAATAAGAACTATACTTATCTGTGGGTATAAGGATCAATATTTAAAGTATAGTTAGATGCCAGGATCCAGCCTCAGCTCAGGTTCAGGTCCTGACACAGGGAAGGGGTATCAGCACAAGGAAAAACTCTGACCACCAGGTGCACAGGACTCAAGTTACACTGAATAGCTTGAGAAGGTCCCATGTCTTAATCTTTCTGTAAAAGGCAGACTTTGATAAGGCATTATTTTCCCATTGGACTGTACCATACCTCTTTACCAGTATAAGTGTATGGTAAAGATGAATCTCTCCATCCCACATTTTACATTGCATTTTTTCCATTGGATCATACCAGATTTTATCATTGATTCTATGTGCTTGGTGTCCAGGGAACTTACTCTCAACGGTTGGCACTATGTGCATTCCTGGGACTTTTTCCTTATTCTCTGCATACATGCCTTACTCTCCCTTCCAGAAGTGAGAGACATGGTTAGTGTTTCAAGTATTGTTTTTTCACCTAACTGTCTCTATTTAGAGACAGAAAAGTTCCCACGCTTAGGCATTGTAGTTAGTAATTCCAGATAAGAGATTTCAGAAGCATTAGTTTGCCTGCTGAGTATTAGGGGAAAATATTTGAGAAAGAACAAAATTTCCAGGGAAAATTACAGCTGTTTCATGTGTGACTGACAAAGTAAAACTAAAAACTGCCTAATAAAGCAACAATATAATGAGAGAGAAAAGTCTACAAGCTGCATGAATTTTGCAAATTCTTGCACTGTCCCATTGTCTCCTGGTCCTTGTCAAGTAAGAATCCATTTCCACTGGTGCCTTGCCCTGAGGAAAGCCACTGAACAGGTAGTCATATGCTGATCTGAGACGAGGCTGCACAGCTCCAACAATAGGAATTATGAGGGTCACTAAAGTGCCATAACTTCACTAGTCCCAGGTAGCTGGCCAGGTTTCCAGTACCAGGTACAATTTCACTGTTGTTGAGTAGATCTTAGTTCAGTTAGAGAGCTGTTGGTTACTGCGGTGGTATGTGTGCTACTATTGCACCCTTAGAAATAGCACGCCACGCTGGTCATTGCTTTAGTTCACAAACATTATACCTGAGCAGGACTACTGGTTGCTTCTCTCCATTGTGGACTTGCATATTGTCTCCTAGTACTATACTATGAAAGCTAAACCTCAGGAAGGAGGTATTCAGGTCAGACCTCGCTTGGATGCTGCATCCTTCATCTTTTGTTCAAAGTATATTGTGTCTTTAGCAATAGAGAGTTATCTTCAACTCTGGGAGGCAGCCAAGGGCAACAGCAATTGTTTATGTTGTAGGAGTCTGACCAACAATTCAAAAGGGAGCTTTTCCTGCATGGTATATACAAACTTATATGTATTATATGTAGTTTTAGATAGATCAATTATATTTCTTATGACTTTTCAGGACATTCTAACTTACTTTACCCTCTTTCTATATTTATCATCTTCCCCCTCCCTAACTAGAGCCCCTCATTTTTAAATTTTTCTCATTCAGATGACTTAAACCCTACTTACACCTCTCTTCCCTTCTCTATTGCTCTCTGCCCCATGTAGTAGTCCCTTTTTACTTTCCTGGTTACTGCAGTTACTTCAGGCTATATACGCACATTTAAAGACCTGGAGCTAGGAACCACAGATGAGAGAGAACCATGACATTTATCTTCTGGGTCTGAATTACCTCATTCAATATAGTTCCAAAGACTGATGATAATAAAAGAAAATATTGAAGAAAAAGAATGTTAAACTTTTGATATATTGTGCCACAATTAAAAGCATAATTTCAGTGCCAATGAGATGGCTCAGCAAATAAACTTACTAAGCAAGTCTTTAGACTTGAGTTCCATCCCAAGAACCCACATGAAGTTGGAAAGAAAGATCCAACACCGCAAAGTTGTCCTCTGACCCATGCATGTGTACCTTTGCACATACATTTACACACATCATGCACATACAATAACAAATAAAAATTTAAAAGCGTGGATCTTTCGGCGCCAGGAGACCCAGCATTGGGGTGAGTTTCTGGCCCACGGCGCCAGCCTGGGACGGGGAGCTCGGGGGTTTCTTGGCCCCCTGTCCTGCTTGGGCTCTCTGCAGGGCCTCTACTCCCCGGGTGCTGCCTCTTTCTTCCTGGCCCACCCAGCTTCCGTCCAGAGCCCTCCCCACTTCGCCCCCACTGCCCTCTTTTGGCGCGTGGCATCGCCCAGCCCAGCCTATCTGGGCGCTGGGTCCGAGTACCCGGGGCTCCCGGGCGGGCAGCAGTTCCTTTGTTTCTGTGGCCTGCCTGCACCAAGCGGGGTAGGCGCTTTGTCTGCGAGCTGCCCAACCAGCACGGAGGCCTGATCTTTCGGCGCCAGGAGACCCAGCATTGGGAGAGCCAACATTGGGGAGAGACAGCGTTTGGTAGGCAAGGAGACCTGATCCGATAAAAGAAGATCCATAGGAAGCATGTGGAAGAAGAGATGGGCCGACGTCAAGGCAAGAATTCGCCCAACAAGCTGAAAAGCAACATGAAGCTACCAGAAACAAGCGACCTCACAACGGGAGGACAAGAACCCCTTAATCAAGAGGAAGGAGAAAAGATTGACTTCATGAAAGTGATTGACACCCTAAAACAGCATGTAAAAAACGCCCTTATAGAAATGGATGAGAAATATAACAGAAAGTTTGAAGAATTGAATAAATCAGTGAATGATACCCTAGAAAACCAAGGAAAAACAATCAAACAGATAATGGAAACAGTTCAAGACCTGAAAACTGAAATGGAGGCAAAGAAGAAAACACAAACAGAGGGCCGGCTGGACATGGAAAATCTAGGTAAACGAATAGAGACTACAGAAACAAGCATAACCAGCAGAATACAAGAGATAGAAGAAAGACTCTCGGATTCTGAAGATACCATAGAGAAAATAAACATACTGATCAAAGAAAACAGCAAGTCCAACAAACTCTCATCACAAAACATTCAGGAAATATGGGACACAATAAAAAGATCAAACCTAAGAATAATAGGAGTAGAAGAAGGAGAAGAAGGGCAGCTCAATGGTCCAGAAAATATATTTAATAAAATTATAGAAGAAAACTTTCCCAACCTAAAGAAAGATTTTCCTATGAAGGTGCAAGAAGCATACAGAACACCGAATAGGCTGGATCAAAAAAAAACATCCCCTCGCCATATAATTATCAAAACACAAAGCATACAGAATAAGGAAAGAATATTAAGAGCTGCAAAGGAAAAAGGCCAAATTACTTATAAAGGTAAACCTATCAGACTTACACCTGACTTCTCCATGGAAACCATGAAAGCCAGAAGGTCCTGGATAGATGTACTGCAGAAACTGAGAGACCATGGGTGCAAGCCCAGATTACTATACCCAGCCAAGCTTTCATTCACTATAAATGGAGAAAATAAAATTTTCCAGGATAAAAACAAATTTAAACAATACGCAGCCACAAATCCAGCCTTACAGAAAGTAATTGAAGGAAAATCACTAACCAAGGAGTCCAACAATGACCACAATAACTCAGACATCTAGAGACCCTTCACCAATACAAAACAAAGAAGGGAAACACACAAACTCTACGACTAAAAAAAAAATGACCGGAGTTAACAACCACTGGTCATTAATATCACTTAATGTCAATGGACTCAACTCACCTATAAAAAGGCACAGGCTAAGAGATTGGATAAGAAAACAGGATCCAACATTCTGCTGTTTACAAGAAACACACCTCAACCACAAAGACAGGCACCTACTCAGAGTAAAGGGCTGGGAAAAGGCCTATCAAGCAAATGGACCTAAGAAACAGGCTGGTGTGGCCATACTAATCTCTAACAAAGTTGACTTTAAACTTAAATCAATCAGAAGAGATGGAGAGGGGCATTTTATACTCATAACAGGAACAGTTCATCAGGATGAAGTCTCAATCCTGAGCATCTATGCCCCTACTATAAAAGCACCCACGTACATAAAAGAAACATTGCTAAAATTCAAGGCAGCCATCAAACCGCACACACTAATAGTAGGAGACTTCAACACTCCTCTCTCACCAATGGACAGGTCAATCAGACAGAAACCTAACAGAGAAATAAGAGAATTAATGGAGGTAATGAATCAAATGGACTTAACAGACATCTATAGAACATTCCATCCAAATAGGAAAGAATATACCTTCTTCTCTGCAGCTCATGGAACCTTCTCAAAAATCGACCACATAGTCGGTAACAAAGCAAACATCCACAGTTACAAAAAAATATTAGTAACCACCTGTGTCTTATCAGATCACCATGGATTAAAGTTAGAATTCAACAATAATGCTACCCCCAGAAAGCATACAAAGTCATGGAAACTGAACAGTCAACTATTGAACCATACCTGGATTAAGGAAGAAATAAAGAAAGAAATTAAAGTCTTCCTGGAATTCAATGAAAATAAAGAAACAACATACTCAAACTTATGGGACACTATGAAAGCAGTCCTAAGAGGAAAGTTCATAGCACTACGTGCCCACTTAAAGAAAACAGAGAAAGCTCACATTGGAGACTTAACAGCCCACCTGAAAGCTCTAAAAAAAAGAAGCAGACTCACCTAGGAGGAGTAGAAGACTGGAAATAATCAAAATGAGGGCTGAAATCAACAAAATAGAAACACAGAAAACAATACAAAAAATCAATGAAACAAAAAGCTAGTTCCTGGAGAAAATCAACAAGATTGACAAACCACTATCCAAGCTAATCAAACGGCAGAGAGAGAATTTGCAAATTAATAAGATCAGAAATGAAAAAGGGGACATAACCACAGACACAGAGGAAATTCAGAGAATCATTAGATCTTACTACAAAAGCCTATATGCCACAAAATTGGAAAATGTAAAGGAAATGGATACTTTTTTAGATAAATATCATATACCAAAGTTAAATCAGGACCTGGTGAACAATCTAAATAGACCTGTTAGTCGCGAAGAATTAGAAGAGGTTATCAAAAACCTCCCTACCAAAAAAAGCCCAGGACCAGATGGTTTCAATGCGGAATTCTACCAGATCTTCCAAGAAGATCTAATACCTATACTCCTTAATGTATTCCACAAGATAGAAACAGAAGGGTCATTACCAAACTCCTTTTATGAAGCCACAATTACTCTGATACCAAAACCACTCAAAGACTCAACCAGGAAAGAGAACTACAGGCCAATCTCACTCATGAATATCGACGCAAAAATCCTCAACAAAATACTGGCAAACCGAATCCAAGAACACAGTAGGAAAATTATCCATTATGATCAAGTAGGCTTCATTCCTGAGATGCAGGGCTGGTTCAACATAAGAAAATCTATCAATGTAATCCAGCATATAAATAAACTGAAAGAAAAAAACCATATGATCATTTCATTAGATGCTGAAAAAGCATTTGACAAAATTCAACATCCATTTATGTTAAAAGTCTTGGAGAGATTAGGGATACAAGGGTCATACCTAAATATAATAAAAGCTATATACAGCAAGCCGACAGCTAACATCAAATTAAACGGAGAGAAACTCAAAGCCATCCCACTTAACTCAGGAACACGACAAGGCTGTCCACTCTCGCCATACCTCTTCAATATAGTGCTTGAAGTTCTAGCAATAGCAATAAGACAACATAATGGAATCGAGGGGATTCGAATTGGAAAGGAAGAAGTTAAACTTTCGTTATTTGCAGATGATATGATAGTGTACATAAGCGACCCCAAAAACTCCACCAAAGAACTTTTACAGCTGATAAACAGCTTTAGTAATGTGGCAGGATACAAGATCAACTCCAAAAAATCAGTCGCCCTCTTATACACAAAGGATATGGAAGCAGAGAGGGAAATCAGAGAAGCTTCACCATTCACAATAGCCAAAAACAGCATAAAATATCTTGGGGTACATCTAACCAAGGAAGTGAAAGATCTATTTGACAAGAACTTTAAGGCATTGAAGAAAGAAATTGAAGAGGATACCAAAAAATGGATGGACCTCCCTTGCTCTTGGATTGGGAGGATCAACATAGTAAAAATGGCAATTCTACCAAAGGCAATTTGTAGATTCAATGCAATCCCCATCAAGATCCCATCAAAATTCTTCACAGATCTGGAGAGGACAATAATCAACTTTATATGGAAAAACAAAAAACCCAGGATAGCCAAAACAATCCTATACAATAAAGGATCTTCTGGAGGCATTACCATCCCTGACTTCAAACTCTATTACAGAGCTACAGTAATGAAAACAGTGTGGTACTGGCATAAAAACAGAGAAGTCGACCAATGGAATCGTATAGAAGGCCCGGATTTTATCCCACAAACCTATGAACACCTCATTTTTGATAAAGGAGCTAAAAGTATACAATGGAAGAAAGAAAGCATCTTCAACAAATGGTGCTGGCACAACTGGATGTCATCCTGTAGAAGAATGAAAATAGACCCTTATCTATCACCGTGCACAAAACTCAAGTCCAAATGGATTAAAGACCTCAATATCAGCCCGAACACACTGAACCTGATAGAAGAGAAAGTGGGAAGTACCCTACAGGAGATGGGCACAGGAGATCGCTTCCTATGTATAACTCCAGAAGCACAGACATTAAGGGCAACATTGAATAAATGGGACCTACTTAAACTGAGAAGCTTCTGTAAAGCAAAGGACATAGTCACTAAGACACAAAGGCAACCTACTGACTGGGAGAAGATCTTCACCAACCCCACAACAGACAAAGGTCTGATCTCCAAAATATATAAAGAACTCAAGAAACTAGACTTTAAAATGCTAATTAACCCAATTAAAAAATGGGGCACTGAACTGAACAGAGAATTCTCAGCAGAGGAAGTTCAAATGGCCAAAAGACACTTAAAGTCGTGCTCAACTTCCTTAGCAATCAGGGAAATGCAAATCAAAACAACTTTGAGATATCATCTTACACCTGTCAGAATGGCTAAAGTCAAAAACACCAAGGATAACCTTTGCTGGAGAGGCTGTGGAGGAACGGGTACCCTCATCCATTGCTGGTGGGAATGCAATCTTGTGCAACCACTGTGGAAGTCAGTGTTTCGGTTTCTCAGGAAATTCGGGATCAACTTACCCCTGGACCCAGCAATACCACTCCTGGGAATATACCCAAGAGATGCTTTATCAAATGACAAAAGCATTTGTTCAACTATGTTCATAGCAGTATTATTTGTAATAGCCAGAACCTTGAAACAACCTAGATGCCCTTCAATGGAAGAATGGATGAAGAAAGTATGGAATATATACACGCTAGAGTACTACGCTGCGGTAAAAAACAATGACTTCTCGAATTTTGCATGCAAATGGATGGAAATAGAAAACACTATCCTGAGTGAGGTGTCCCAGACCCAAAAAGATGAACATGGGATGTACTCGCTCATAATTGGTTTCTAGCCATAAATAAGGGCCACGGAGTCTACAATAGGTGAACCTAAAGAAGCTAAGTAAGAAGGTGAACCCAAGGAAAAACATATAGTTATCCTCTTGGCTAAGGGAAGTAGACCAAATTGCCGGGGAGAAAATTAGGATCTTGGGGGTGGGGTGGGATGGGGGTAAGGGGAGATGGGGAGAGAAAAGGTAGAAGGGAAGGAGGGGGGACTTGGGGAATCAGGAGAGTTGGGATAAAGGAAAGGTGGATAGGGGAGCACGGAACCACAATTCTTAGTTAAGGGAACCACTTTAGGGTGAGCAAGAGATTTGACCCTAGAGGGGCTCCCAAGTGCCCAACATGAGGTTCCCAGTTAGTTCCTTGGGCAGCTGAGGATTGGGAACCTGAAATGACCCTATCCTAGAGCAATACTGACGAATATCTTGCATATCATCATAGAACCTTCATCTGGTGATGGATAGAGATAGAGACAGAGACCCACACATGAGCACTGGACTGAACTCCCAAGGTCCCAATGAGGAGCAGAAGGAGGGAGAACATGAGCAAAGAAGTCGGGACCACGAGGCGTGCACCCACCCACTGAGA
This sequence comes from Microtus oregoni, assembly GCF_018167655.1. Taxonomy (NCBI): domain Eukaryota; kingdom Metazoa; phylum Chordata; class Mammalia; order Rodentia; family Cricetidae; genus Microtus; species Microtus oregoni. Next base: position 27,120 of record NW_024545002.1, read on the forward strand.
CAGTGGAGCTGATCTACTGGGAGGTCACCAGCTGGACTGTGACCGAAAAAGCATGAGATAAAACCGGACTCTCTGAACATGGCGAACAATGAGGGCTGATGAGACGCCAAGGACAATGGCACGGGGTTTTGATCCTACTTAATGTGCTGGCTTTGTGGAAGCCTAGCCAGTTTGGATGTTCACCTTCCTAGATATGGACGGAGAGGGGAGGACCTAGGACTTACCACAGGGCAGGGAACCCGGACTGCTCTGTGGACTGGAGAGGGAGGGGGAGAGGAGTGGGGGGAGGGGGAGAAGGGTGGGAAGAGGGGGAGAAGGGTGGGAGGAGGGGGAGGGAAATGGGAGGCTGGGAGGAGGTGGAAACTTGTTTTTTGTTTATGTTTTTTTTTCTTCTTTTCTTAATAAAAAAAATTATAATCACAAAAAAAAAGAAAAGAAAAAAAAATTTAAAAGCGTAATTTTAGCTTCAGGTATAATGGAATAGCTTGTGGGTTTTTTTTTTTAGTCCTTATACTAAGAATAGCCCAAAAGGAGAAGAAAAATATTAGAAGATACATTAGGAAGCCTTTGGAAATGAATAAATGAGCAGAAAGCCAAAGAACAAACAGCTGCTCCTACTCCTTCTCTTCCTCCTTGTTTTCATGAAATTGCCTCACTGTATATACCAAGCTGGCCTCTAACTTGCAATTCTCCTGCCTACTACTCACAGTCGTCTTGCCTCAGCCTTCCATGTGCAGGAATTATAGGTTTATAACATTATGCTTGGTTCAGATACACAAACTTCTGTTAATATAGTAAATAATAAAAAATATAACCAATTATAAATAAAGAATTGAAATAATGAACTGTGTTCTTATGTGGAAAAAAATCTAAAGATTTCATATATATTTAAAAAGCCTGCTAGAAGCTGGGCAGTGGTGGTTTATACCTTTAATCCCAGCACTTGGAAGGCAGAGGCAGGTAGATCTCTATGAGTTTGAGGCCAGCCTGGTCTACAGAGTGAGTTTCAGGGTAGTCAGGACTGTTACACAGAAAAACAGAGAGAGAGAGAGAGAGAGAGAGAGAGAGAGAGAGAGAGAGAGAGAGAACCATTAGAAATAATAAATTGGGCAAAGATATAGGACACAAAATTATATATTTTCATTTCTATATTAAAAATAAATGATCCAAAAAGGAAATCAACAAAAATGCATTTATAGTTGCATCAAAAAGAACAAAGACGCCGGGCGGTGGTGGCGCACGCCTTTAATCCCAGCACTCGGGAGGCAGAGGCAGGCGGATCTCTGTGAGTTCGAGACCAGCCTGGTCTACAAGAGCTAGTTCCAGGACAGGCTCCAAAACCACAGAGAAACCCTGTCTCGAAAAACCAAAAAAAAAAAAAAAAAAGAACAAAGACTATAAAAATGAATATAACTAAATAGGTAGAAGATTTGTTCGCTAAATATAACAAATGTTAATGAAAGAAATTAATGAAAATTGAAATTATTTTATTGTCTGAAAAACAGATATAACTGGAGATTATAATGTTAAATGAAATAAGCCAGACTTTGATAAATAATTGCATTTTTTCTCAATTTTATAGAAAATTTTAAAAGATTTAAAATTAAACATAGACTAGGTATATGATTCAAGAATTCTAAGTACATACTCTGAAGGAAATGCAGTGAAGAGGTAGAATAAGTATTATCTTTGTTACTGTACAGTATTGTTCACAGTAGACAAAATGGGAACACTCCAAATTCCCATCAACAATTGAATAGAAAAACAAAGGTGGTATATACATAGGTAGAATATTTGGCCTTAAAAGAGGAAGGAAATTCTAACATGTGCTATGCCATATATGAACTTCAAAGATATTGTGCTGAGTTAAATAAAGCAGTTAGTTTTCAAAGGAAAGATATTTATGATTCTCGTTGAGTAGTCTAATTCATAGACACAAAGTAGAAATTTATTGTTAGATTGAGAGGAGAAGGGAACTAGCAAGTAGAGTTTCGATTGAGAGGAGAAGGGAACTAGCAAGTAGAGTTTCAGTTTGATAAGATGAAGTAGTGATGGCATTTACACGATGATGTATTTAAAGTCACTAAACTGTACTCTTAAAATGATAAATTTTATGTTACACATATTTTTCTGTGATAAAAAAATACTAACAAAGACCAGCATAATGGCTAAACAGGTAAGAACACTTTCCACAAAAGCCTGATGACTTGAGTTTGATCCCAGAAACTCAAAGTGAAAAGAACCAGCTACAAAGGTTGCCCTCTGACCTCCATGTGTGTCATGTCATGAGAATGTGTGCCTGTACACACACACACACACACACACACACACACACACACACACACACACACCCTAAGCAATAATAGTTAAAACCTAGTTTTGATATTAATCCCAGAGCAAATGTGTGCTTAATTCAGTGAAACTTGTAATCGAGCATTCTCTAGTCTGCTCCCTTTCAAGTTGAAAAAACTCTGAAAATGTAGCATGTTTAGGGATTGGGGGAATGGCTCAGTTGGTGAAACACTTGTCTCGCCATCATGAGGACCCAAGTTTGGTTCCATGAATAAACATAAGAATGTCAGGAATGGTATGCATGCTTGTAATCCCAGCACTGGGAAGGAAGAGACATGAGGATCCAGGGGCTCACTAGCCAGAACATCTAGCCTAGTTGGTGGACTAGGTTGACGAGAGAATGGACCTCACAAGGAGATGAGTGACATTCCTGAGAATGACACCCAAGGCTTTCCACTGGTCTACATGTGTACTCATACACATATGCATGAAAAGGCAGCGTATCAAAGATAAAGATATCAAATCAAGTACTCATGAAAATATGTCATAGCCAAAAACATATAGTAGGGGTTCTATAAGTACTGACAAGAAAAGATATTCAATGTATTTGTGAGGAAAACATTTTTAGAACAATGTGTATTTTCCCCTTTGGTGATAGGAAAAATGCATGTCAGTGAATGAACAATATACTTATTGTATCTAAAAGTCTATTTAATTTACTTTTACATATATAGTAATATATATAATACATTTAACATAGGTATAGATTGCAAGATAGATTCTAATGTTAAGAAAGCTAGACTGTAAAAGGAAGACACCTTAAACAGAAAGAAATGAGGTAGATGTGTATATATGTATATACATACATTGTGAGTGTCTGTGGAAACCAATATTGCTTTAATCTGTACATTAAGAATATCCTGACCAGTTTTCAATTTTGTGTCAGGATGCAACAGTAGAATGAATCTCAGTGGACGACCCTACAGGTTCATGGGTGTGCTTGGAACATCAAAACTCTATGACATCCGCAAAACAGTCTTCACTTTCACTCCACAGGTGAGTGGCAAAAGCTGCACCATGCATTGAGATGAATCGAAATGAGAGGAGAGAGACTGCAGAAATAAAACATTGGCTGGAATTGGATTAGTCACAGTCTTACAGGGCCTTGCATGTATCAAGTGATTCAATAACTGTTCGCTGAATTGAACTCGCTGCATAGAGCTTTGCCAAGTGACTGCCACTACCAATATTCCCGGGTGTTAAACTGTGATTGGGATTTTCCAAATGTTAAGGTATTTACAGAATTTTCCTTATTTTTCAGAAGTTAAATTAAGACTGTATTTGTCCTTTATGTGTGGAAATACAATCTATTTAACTGCTCAATTAAGTGTTTCCTATTATGAAGGAGCCTTTTCATTTGCATAGAAATCTTCAATGTCCTCTTTTAAAGAAAAATAACAGGATTATTAGGCTGTAATCATATATATTGGTGGCCTGACATTTGTTAGCGACATACATAGATCTAAGATGGATGGCAGTAGCAGTTATTTTCTGGGAAGGAAGCTAGGTACAGTGTCACATGCTTGTAATTCCAGCACTTAGGAGGGTGAGGCAGTGCATTCAGCACCAACAAGGGCCACATGGTTAGCAAGGTTAGTATGAGGTACATAGGAATATTCTGTCTCAACCAAGGGCTGAAGATGAAGCTTAATGGTCAAGTGCTTTCTAAACATGCACAAGTCCTAAGGTTTGATCTCTAGTAGCAAAGTAATTATTTTCTTGAAGGAGAATTTTAATCCTCTATTTGTTATATCCAAAACAGTGCATCTAAGATAGACAAAAGATGAACTTAACCTAGACTCTATTTCTGACTTTTCCATTTGCTAATCAGATGTGTGTGTGTTAGTTCACATACTGCCCCTGAGTCTTACTCTTCATATTAAAAGAAAAACGGCAGCCAGGCGGTGGTGGCGCACGCCTTTAATCCCAGCACTCGGGAGGCAGAGGCAGGCAGATCTCTGTGAGTTCGAGCCCAGCCTGGTCTACAAGAGCTAGTTCCAGGACAGGAACCAAAAGCTACAAAGAAACCCTGTCCTGAAAAATAGAAAGAAAGAAAGAAAGAAAGAAAGAAAGAAAGAAAGAAAGAAAGAAAGAAAGAAAGAAAGAAAGAAAGAAAGAAAGAAAGAAAGAAAGAAAGGAAAGAAAGAAAGACGTCAAGTTGAGAATAGTGGTGTGTGCCTGTAATCTCATAACTCAGGAATTACAGAGCAAGGGCATTATGAGTTCAAAGCGAGCCTAGGCTACATAATAAAAAATTAGGAAGAAAGGGGAGAGGTAGAGGAGGAGCTACTTATACTAGGTGGTTATAGGATTAAATGAAATTATATACTTGAAAAAAATTGTAAGCAGTCACACACTTTAAAAATATCAGAAACTAGCTAGGCAGTGATGGCTGCACACCTCTATCCCAAGCAGTCAGGAGGCAGAGGCAGGCAGATCTCTGAATTCAAGGTCAGTCTGGTCTACAGAGTGAGTTCCAGGACAGCCAGGGCTACACAGAGAAATCTTAGCTCAAAAAAATCCAAAATAAAAAGAAAAAAATATCAGAAATTATTGTTATGCATACCGTTGACCACCACATACTTTGGGAATTATTAGTCATTAAATTTGAGAGTACTGTTTCCTGTGTGACATATATGCTTTATGAATAAGCAGACATTGAAAAATACTATTTGATATTTGTGAGAGAAAATTTTTCTGAATGATTGTTTTTCCTTTTCTCAGTTTATAGATCAGCAACAGTTCTACCTGGCTCTGGACAACCAGATGATAGTAGAAATGCTTAGAACAGATCTGTCCTACCTCTGTAGCCGCTGGAGGATGACAGGCCAGCCCACCATCACTTTCCCCATCTCACACACCATGCTTGGTAAGAGAATGAGTGAAGGAAGTTATGTGTGTAGTCCTTCAGTGTCGCACTGCAGAGCAGTACTTACCAGCTTAGCTTTTGTGTCAGACAATTTTCTAAGCTCTGGACACACAGGGTGATAGACAAGTAAGGTTTCTGTTCTATTTAAGTTTATGTTTTAGGAGGTGAAGACAGATGATAAATATGAAATAAATGGATGCATAAGAATATTTCATATGGTTTGAGAGCCACAGTGTAAAAACGGAGCAAAGACTAGCTTTAGGTAATTGATTTCTGAGTTAATTTTCCAAAAGTTATATTCTACAATTGTTTTTAAAGAGAATGCTACTACATCCTGCATCTGTTTTATCCCAGTGGAGCATCACAATTTATAGGAAAGTTCCCAAGCTTCTCCTTCCAAAGCCCATCTTACTGAAGGAGTCGCATTTAGGCGGAGAAAATGCAAAAGCTTTTGGGTTGTATTAGGACCAGGGAGAGCTGCTTCCTCACAAGGAAAGGCTTTGTTGTTCTGAGTTCTGCTGCTTTCTTTCTGTGTCTCTGCTGTTGCTTCCAAAGTTCTGTGTGTACTGCCAAAGTGCATAGAATTCCTTTTCATGAAAAAGAACCTTTGATCATTAGTCATTCAAAATCCAGACAGACTGGTAGGAAATTTGGTCACATCTGAAAAGGGCTACAAAATAGCAGGAGCTGAGAAAGTAGGGTAGTCTTTGTTCTTTTTAACAAGTGCGCATTTAAAACTAATGTATTCGCATAATTGTCTTGAGATAGTTACAGTTTAATTTAGAAGGCAAAGTTAATAGATAATAATAATAGAAAACAAATTCAAGATAGTACATTAAGTACTAAAGCACTGAAAGCTATCATGGTGCCTAAGAAAAAAGTTCAGCTGATGTAGAACTTAGGCTTTCAGATTTTCTTTTCTCGGTTTTTGTTTTTAACAAGATTTTTACACATTGAGCCATCTCACTTACCCTGTTGGTTTCTGAGACTGGATCTTATCTATGCAGGAGGAGTTTTTCATCTAAACAACTGATCAGCTCTGACCCACCAGCTGCTCCCCAAATAACCACACAGAGACTTATTATTAATTATAAATGCTTGGTTGATAGCTCAGTTTGTTACTAGCTAACTCTCACATCTTAAATTAACCCATATTTCTTATCAGTGCTCTGCCACATGCTCGGTACCTTTCCTCAGTACGGCAAGTTCACCTGCTTCCTCCACCCTCCTTCTTCCCAGCATTCTCTCTGCCCCTAAAATCCTACCTAGCTATCAACCAGTCAGCTTTTTATTAACAATGAGAGCAATACATCTTCACAGTACACAGAAGGATTATTGAACAGCTTGTATAGCCTAAGCTCTCTTCAAACTTGATATATAGCTAAGGTTGCCTTTGGACTCCTGATCTTCCTGCCTCTGTCTCCCAAGTACTGAGATTACATATGTTTACTACTATGTATGACTTTTATTTGTTTTTGTTATTACTTTGTTTTGTGTTTTTGAAGCAAAGTCTCACAGTATAGCCCAGGCTATTGTGGAATTCATTATGTACATGAGCCTGACTTTAAACTCATGGCCCTCCTGCCTCTGCCTCCAGAGTGTTATTAGAAAGAACAAATTAGAAAAGGCAAATCTCAAGACTATCATCAGTTTAATATAAAAACCAGATAATCATCATCCTTCTAGAGGATTTTACACACACACACGACTCATTATGAGTAATACCATCTGTACTGACTGGTTTTGTGTGTCAAACTGACAAACTAGAATCATCAGAGGAAGGTGCCTCAGTTGAGGAAATGCTTCCATCCTTAAGGCATTTTCTCAATTAGTGATCAATGGGGGAGGGCCAAGCCCATTGTTGGTGGTACTATCCCTGGTATAGTGGTCTTGGGTTCTATAAGAAAGTAGGCTGAACAAGTCATGGAGAGCAAGACTAGTAAGTAGCTGTCCTCCATGGGCTCTGCATCAGCTCCTGCTTCCAGAAGCCTTCCCTGTTTTGAGTTCCTGTCCTGACTTCCTTCAGTGATGAACAGCAATGTTGAAATGTAAGCCAAATAAGCCCTTTCCTCCCCAACTTGCTTTTCAGTTATGGTGTTTTGTTGCAGCGATAGAAACCCTAACTAAGACATTGTCTGTGAGATGCTTATCATAATGCTAATCCCAATGGTTCAAGGAGAAAAACCACTAACCATAATCATCAATGACCAAATTAATTAAAGCAAGCAATTAATTAAAGCAAGCTTTTTTAACTCATGTACATAGGCTGCCTCCCCCTATGGTAGCGTTCAAGAGGTCAGCCTTGGACATGGGTAAGATAAGAATTTTTATAGTTCAGGGGTTGGTGGTTTCCAGAAGGGGTATTTGGCAGGCTAATAGGTAGGGTTACAGAAGCAGCATTATAAAGCAGTCATAACAACATAGTCATAACAACCCTTTGAAACAAAGGTAAGGTTGCAGGATGGTCATAAAAACTTTTTGAAGACAGACCGTAGTGAAATACACCTTTAATCCCAGCACTTGGGAGGCAAAGGCAGGCAAATCTCTTGAGTTCAAGGTTCCATGACAGCCAAGACTACACAGAGAAAACCTGTCTCAAAAAGGAAAACAAATAAACAAACAAAACTAACATTTTGAAACAAAGACATGTTAAGTGAGTCATAGCCCAATCCTTGAGAAACAGAGACTTAGTCATAAACAGGAATGAACCTAGTTTCAAGCCTAACATTTGATAAATAGTTGATGTTGTTAAAAGTGCTGGTTACTTGTGATTAACAAGATAATGCCTTTGAAGAACTTAATCGTTACCATTTGCCCAGTCTCCAGTGATGTTGCTCTTCACATTAATCATCGAAGCACAGGACGGTCAGTGAGGAGTATCTCATTTGTGGTACTCCCAGTACAAAGTTGGTTTGAAATGTTTGAAACACTTCCCCTAGTTCTCAGTTAAAACAACAAAATATGTTTTTAAAATCTTTTACTTTTAAGAGGAAGATGGAACCAGCTTGAATTCAAGTATTCTGGCAGCACTCCGAAAAATGCAGGATGGCTATTTTGGTGGGGCAAGGTAAGTGAGCTAGGGGAGATGTAGCACAGGAAACTATAAATAATGCTTGAGCACTGCTTAGCATATGAGAAAGTCAAATTTAGATTCAAACCAATGCTGAAATAGCACACACAATTATAAGAATTCACTGTACTTTCTCAAGATATCATCTCAGCAGGCACATGAGTGTCCGCTTCCATTGATTCTTGGAAGGAAGACTATTCCTGAGTTGTAAAATAGCCTTCTAGAAATTTGTTTGTCTGTATAAACACATAAGCCAAGGCCCATTTTGACAGTGTTTCTATTATTCGGTGTACATCTGTAATTGGAATTCTTATATATAAAAATTAACTTATTTTGTGGTTTATTATTAATATATTCTTTGGGGTCTTATTTTATTCAATATATCATGACCCATTTCTGTCATTATTTCTTTCATTTTTCAAATTATCAAGATCTGGCCATTGGTAGCTCCTTTAAACTGGCTTCTTTAGAAAATTAATACTACTAATTTCATTTGAAGTTTTGTAATTGGCTTATTAAGTAGAGAATGATATAGTTCAACTTAATTTATTACAACATATAAAAATGTCAAATATTGTCTATGTCTAAAATTGTCTTTTGATGGTATTTTTAAATTTTTTGAGATTTCTTTTTATTTGTATTCTATATATATATATATATATATATATATATATATATATATATGAGAATTTTGCCTGAATGTACAATGCATGCCTGATTCCCACAGAGGCCAGAAGAGAGTATCAGATCCCCTTGAAATGGAGTTATAGATGATTCTGAGCTGCCATCTGGGTGCTGGAAATTGAGCCCAGGTCCTCTGCAAGAGCAACCAGAGCTCTAAACCACTTAGCAGTCTTTCTAGCCCCGATGGTATTTTTTTAAAAAATAATGTGATAGATTTGTGTGATTTATCTTCATTCTCTATCCACTTCTCTCATAACTAATGCAGTTTTTTACCAGATATTCAACATAGTGTACAGCAATAAAAGAGAATACAACTATTCTGTTGGAGGATTGTGAACTCGAATTAGTGGTCTTTCTTTAAAAATCTTGTCCCTAACATGTTGAAACATGTAAAGCATTCTTTTATTGACAATTATGACTCATTTGTATATCCTTTAAAAAGATATTTCCTGATTTGCTGTTTTCTATCTACCCTATAATTATAAGGATCCAGACAGGTAAATTGTCAGAGTTTTTGACAACATCTTGCTGCACACACTTAAGCTTCATGGACCCTGGACCTGAGGGTAAGCTGTACAATGAAGATTATGATGAAGACTATGATGAGCTGGAATCTGGCAACTGGATGATGGATAGCTATGATTCAACAAGTAATGGTAAGGAGGCCTTAAACACCACTGGTTGACCAGACAAGAATACGAGTGATTGTTTAGCTTCATCATTAATAACTGATGTTTCCAACAATCTCATAGTGTGCCATCCTCAGTCCTCTTTAATACATGTAGATTTCTACTTTTGTTTTGCTTCACTTTTCTTCCCTCTACTGCTCTTTGGTTTCTGGTTTAATATCTCTGTGGTGACTGACTGTAGAGTATGAGGTTAGGCAATGCCTTACCAAGATTAGGGAAGATTTCCTTCTTGAGTTTTTGAGGTAGCTGGTAATTTGAAATAGGAAGAAACAATGATAAGTAAAATATTTAATCAATAGTGCAGTTGAAAACATACATATACAAATATATGTATATCTTATATTTGACATTAAAAGATGAAATTTGGTTAGAGTTATGTTTAAAGTTTCACATAACTCAAGGACTTATATTTTACATAATATTAGAGACATGTCTTGATATCTCTGTACTTTGAAAAAGCCTGTTCAGAATGCCTGTCACTATTATGTGACAAATGCGATGAATAATGTACATAATTCATGCTAACGATACAAACATGGTGCCATGAGAATGCATTCTGATAGCATGGATTTAAAATGACTAGGAAACACTGACTGCAGTGCACAAGTACTGACCTTTGCAAGACAAAAATTACATTGTTTGAGTCTTCAAAAGAGAATGGTCGATAAGAGAATGGTTCTTCTAACTATCTAAATCTTGGTGAACTGTTTTTTGTTGTCTGGGTATTTGACTGTTGTCTACCATAAGATACTAACAAGCATAATCTCATAGAATAAGTACTGTTTTTTGTTAGGGCTCAACATTTACTCTATATTCTTCTTTATTTGCATAGTATTTCTTTTTGTATAAAGCATTTTGATAATTAAATATAACCGATATCCCTCTATTCAAGTATCTGGATTATATTCATAGTTAAAATATCTGTCACTAGGATACCATTGAATTTGAGTTTGATTCTTAGAGCTCTACTAGTTCCCATTGGTCATACCAGATCACAGAGGGACTTCTAAAGAGGTCACTGAAGATTGTCCAGCACCAAATGATGCATGACAGACAGACAGCTTTGGTTCCAATCCCAGCACTTCCCTAACTGTAAACATAATAAATGTTCATTTTAAAGTGTGACATTTCCATTATCTGTATAACAATATGATTTAAGTGTGTCCAACTTGGTAGATGATGTCATCATCTACCAAGTTCATGTTCAAGAACCATGCAATAGTAGAGTTTTTTAAAACCTCATGTTTTGAGTAAGTTCATGATTTTGTTTGAGGCCTTATCATAGTTATCCTTGGCTACATGTGACCCACAAGCCATGGGGCTAAATGTACCTAGATGATACACGGGAGAGGGTGAGCCCAAGAGAAGGGAGACAATATGTACTTTCTGCAACAATTCTCAATGTCCAGGACACTGCCTGTTCCATAGTAACAACACATATTTGGAGGATAAATAAATAAATAAGATGTCTAAAAGGCAATTTGTGACCAATAGTCCTTAGCCAACGGCATGCAAATATGCTTTTCTTGTTAGTGATTAGTACTAGTGTTTGTAGACTCTTTTTAGAACTAACTCATTATTTGGTGGAAGATTTTTTTGCCCTTCCATGGCCTTTCTCCGGAAAAGTCTCTTTCTATTAGTTGAAAGGGCCTATCCTTCCAATGTTGTCTCCCTTCTGCCACCCCTGCCATCACACACATAGAAATTATGAAATACTTGCTCTGCTTATTCTAGAACAAACTCATACATTTAGCTTTCAGTAACTTTACCTGTGTCTCAGCAAAATTGAAGAGCAGGTGGATCCTGGTAAATGGCTGTAGACTCTAAATCTTAATCTATGAGGTTATACAATTGTCTCAAGGATTTTTTTTCCCCATGAGTCAAGAACAGCCTTCCTCTGAGATGGTGTTTTAGGTATAAGAGCCACTCATTCTGACTACTAGGGTAGATTTTGAAGTAACTATGTTTGTTTTTGTTTCTTCCCTTTCCCCAACTAACCTTGCAGCTCGCTGTGGTGATGAAGTTGCTCGTTACTTAGACCACCTTTTGGCACACACTGTTCCCCATCCTAAACTAGCTCCTACCTCACAGAAGGGAGGGCTAGATCGGTTCCGAGCTGCTGTGCAAACAACTTGCGACTTAATGTCCTTGGTGACCAAGGCCAAGGAGCTGCATGTACAGAGTGAGTAATGCCATTACTCCCTAGTGTCAAACACAGATGCCATGAAGCCCATGATGGAGACAGGATCATGGTTTTGTTCACTGCTTTGTTCCCAGCCTCTTGGGCAGCACCTAGAATATAGTAGGCACTCAAATCCTTATGAAATCAATGAATACTATATAATCGTGATATGGATACTGTCATATAGTCTGGTTTGACCAAGAAAACAGCAAGACACAGAACAAGAGAACATACTCAGTTTTAATATAGAAGTAAAATGTAGAAGAGCATTTCTCATTTGGAAAATTACTTCTTTGAGGGTAATTTAGAATTTCTATTATAAAACAGGGTAGACAGAAGCAGAGACTGATATAAACTACAACTGGATTCCCCTTTATGCCCACTCTAACTGTGCATCCAGTTGTTCTAGCCATGTAGATCTCAAATATAATACTCATTCTTCACAACATCGCCACAGTTCTCTCCATAACCAGTACCTTCCTTTAGTAATGTTTTCATTGGAAGGTATCTTTTGTATGTTACAAAAGTAGCCATGGTTCCTAAGACTTCAGTATCTCTGTGGTTGCTATATGTGGAGGGAGAGAAGGGCTCCTAAGCCACACCTAGATAACCTGAATGTTACATTATCCAGAGGATGAGAATGGTTGTCATGCATGCTCCTGCTACCTAAATTTTTATTGACCATTACTAACCAGATACTAAATGTGAGCACTGTTTAACATTGAGATGAAGGAATTAGGATACCCTTTGGTTGTGTTCCAGCTAGAAAGAGTTTATGCAACGACATGAACTTATGTTCATTAAATTGCATTTATCATTTGTAAATCAGGAAATCAGAATTCGATTCCTAGCATTGCTATTTACTTACTTGACCAGTTATTTGAGCTCTGTATCGTCTCTGTGTAAAATGCTGAAAATGAAGTGCAGGTCTCTCCTTAGAGGTTATGGTAAGTATTTCTACTATGTAAGTAAAACATCTTAGAAACATCTCAAAGTTGATCAACCACTACATGTTTTTTGAGTCTCTAGATAGAATCATCCAGTCACAGCCTCTGGAAATCAAATATTTGCCTAGAAAATCCCAGAAAAAGTAAAATGTAACTGAGTTATTCCTTTTAGGTGTTTTTATGTATTTATATGAAAATACTAGTGATAGCATCATTGTGATAGTGATCCTATTAATAAATATAATATCTTATATGTCTAGTTGATGGTACAATTACAGAAAATCCTTTCAAAAATATAAAAATATGCATTAATTGGATATTTAAAAACTTATCTAATAGCCACATTTCTTTTTATTTGTATCATTGAAGGAAACTTTCGTCATTCTTGTTCTGTAAAGAACTGATCCACATGTTACCGTATTGCTAAGTCAACCATGTGTTTTATGTTTCCTACTTAACTTTTTCCATAAATGTCAACTTCCTGCAGATGTTCACATGTACCTTCCTACAAAGTTATTTCAGCCTTCTCGCCCTTCATTCAATTTACTTGACTCGCCTCAGTCTCCACAAGATAACCAGGTAACTGTGCATTTCTGTCAGCTTTTTGTAAAAATCTGGCATCTTTTTTTTTTCTTTTTTTATTGATTCTTTGGGAATTTTACATCATTCATTCCAATCCCACTCATTTCTCAGTTCTTCCATATCTGCCCTCCACCCTTATAACCTTCCCCACAAAAGAAAAAGCAGCAAAAAAATACAAAGCAAAACCTCTGGCCAAGCCCTCTGGGAAACCACCTGTTCCTCCATCAGTTGCAGCCTTCTCTCATACCACTCACAGCTGTGGCATCTCCAGTTCTACAGCCCATGCACCACCTCACTCCGCTGTGTCTTTCCTGCCTCTCCACATGTCTTCATCATAGTGGCATCGGAAGCTGTGGTGTGTCACGTAGTACACCCTTTTGCCCCAATAGCTTTACTTGCAAATGTGCATGCAGTGAGTCATTGGTCAAGTTCAAGGCCTCTGGCTTCTGGTATATCATCAATACTGGACCCTCACCAAGACTTGTCTCAGATATCTGGCTGTTGTCCAGAGTTGTGGAGATCCTATGGCTTTGGGTCTGCAGACCAGTCCCTTCACATACTCCAGCAGCTCATAGATGTGGCAGATGTTGGGGTGGGCCAACTCAAGGTCCTGGATCTGGGCCTGGGTGATAGCTCTCCTGTGCCCGTGCATTTGGGGCCATCTCTCTTACACCACCCCAGTGAAGGGCAGGCCAGCTCAGCACAGTACTTGGACATCAACATGGCTTCAGGCAGAAGCCCAGACCAAAGATATCTGCATGGCCTTTGGTGGTAACCTATGCCTCAGACATTAAGCAGACACTGCCAAGGTAGGACCACAAACCCAGACATGGCCCCCAAGCAGTATCACAGCCCTTGACCCTCAAAATGGCTTCAGGCAGCAGTACAGGGCACAGTTATTCGCTTGGCCCTTGAAGGTAACACAGGTCACAGGCATCAACACAGACCCCAGCTGCAGTAGGACCATGGACCCAGAGGTCTGGATATCACCATGGCCTCAGGTAGAAGCACAGACCAATCAGATCAGTTTGACACCCCACCACCACATACACCCAGAGACATGAGTATGGCCCCAGGCGCCAGCCTAAACTACAGACATCCCTCAGTGGTAATACAAGGCCACAGATAGACCCCAGCTACTGTAGGCCAATAGACTCAGACATGGCCCTTAGTGGCAACCAGGCATCACCATGGCCTTGGGTGGTTGTACAGGCTTCTCATATCAGCCTGTTCCTCACCACTGTCCTGTCTCCAGCTCCACCTCTCTCCACAGCACACAAACCACTCAGCTTCTCTTCCATCTCTCCATCATTTACTCTCTCTCTCTCTCTCTTTCTCTCTCTCTCTCTCTCTCTCTCTCTCTCTCTCTCTCTCTCTCTCTCTCTCTCTCTCTCTCTCTCTTTCTCTCTCTCCTCTCCCCATTTCATATTTGTTCATTGTAGGGCCCAGATGGGCAGGCACTTGGGTGTTTTCTGGCCTGCCCCAGGGCCTTGGGGCCAGGACAGGTGTTTCAAACTCTGCCATCTTTAAGGAAAGTAAGAAAACTAGTCACTATGGTTTCTGATGTGTCTTAGTTTGCTGCAACAAAACACCATGACCAAAAAGCAAGTTGGGGAGAAAAGGGTTTATTCAGCTTACACTTCCACACTGCTGTTCATCATTGAAGGAAATCGGGACAGGAACTCAAACAGGACAGGACCCTGGAGGCAGAAGCTGATGCAGAGGCCATGGAGGAGGCTGCTTACTGCCTTGCTCAGCCTGTTTTCTTCTAGAACCCAGGACCACCAGCCTGAGCATGACCCTACCCACATGGGATGGGCCCTCCCTCATCAGTCACCAATTGAGAAAAAGGCCTACAGCTGGATCTTGTGGAGGTATTACCTCAACTGAGGCTCCTTCCTCCCTGATGACTCTCATTTGTGTCAAGTTGACCCAAAACCAGCCAGTACATGGTATTAAACAAAACACTATCAAATAAAGATATATGTCTTTTTAAGTTTATTCTTAATGTAAACTTAGAAAACTACTTTTCTGTATCTTAGGGCTTGGTGGTCTTGCTGTTTTGGCTTTGCTTTTTATCAGCATTTTGGGAAAAACATTGTGAGGCAGAACCTCAAGTAACTTACTGTGTAGATGAGAATGGTCTTGAACCCTGACCCTGTTGCCTTAACCTCCCAAATGCTCGGGTTACAGGTGTACACTACCACATCTGACCAGCATTAGAAAATACTTGTGGAAAAGATTTAGAGGTGGAAAGATAATTTATTCTAGGTCATCATCTAGTTAAGCACTGTTAACTTCGTCCCTTTTATCATTTCTTATTCCAAAGGTTCCTTCTGTTCGTGTAGAGGTACATCTTCCTAGAGACAAATCTGGGGAAGTGGACTTCCAGTCGCTGGTTTCACAGTTGAAGGAGACTTCAAGCTTACAAGAGCAAGCTGATATACTCTACATGCTGTACTCAATGAAGTAAGTGATGGATATTATTGGTATACATTAATGCACATATTGTGAGGAAGTATAGCATGTTAGTCAGCTTTCTCTCTTATAACAAATGCCTGCGACAGTTTATTAAAAGAAAAGGTTCACTTTTGAGCTCAAAATGTTCCTTATTTTAATATGCTTTGTAATTGTTTATTTTATATGTATGAGTATTTTGCTTGCATTATTGCTGTGCACTCCAAAGCTTGAAGAGAGTGTTAGATCCCTTGGAACTGGAGTTACAGATGGTTGTGTGCCACCATGTTGGTGCTGGGAATTGAACCCTGGTCCTCTGGAAGAGCAGCCAAATGCTTGTTACTACTGAGCAAACTCTGTAGCCACTAATATTAGTATTTAATAGAAAAGTATATTGATATATAACAGTATTCATTTTGCTGGTTTTTTTTCTGCTTCAAACTCATTTTTAACATAGTTCAAAATTTTTTTTTGTTGGTAAGAGAGAATACAATAAAGGATGTAAGTCTGTATTTTCCTCTAATGAAAGGTCATGTTTCTACTCATGTTTAGTAGAGTTTGTACTATATTAGACACCTAGTTATCCTTAATTATTATTTAAGGGTAAAAGGTATAAAAAAACCTTTAAATAATAACCTGAATTACCTTTAACTAATAACTTGAATTTGATTATTTTAACTATATAAAGTTGCTCTTTTTCATATGGAAAAAGAGAAAAAAACAAATTTTATTTTGGCTTATAGTTTTGGAGATTTCATTCTATTATTGGTTAGCCATGTTGCTTTATGGTCTGTGATGAGGTACCAGATCATGGCAGCAGCATGGGGTGAAAGCATTCACTTCATAACTGGGTTACAGGAGAGAGAGAGAGAGAGAGAGAGAGAGAGAGAGAGAGAGAGAGAGAGAGAGAGAGAGAGAGAGAGAGAAGAGAACAGTGTCCTAGTATCTCCTACAAGGGCACACCTCAGTAACCTAATCTAGGCTCTGCTTTATAAAGGTTTCCACCATCTCCCTGCAATTACATAGGTAGAGGACCAAGAGTTTAACATTTGAGGACTATCCAAGATCTAAACTATAGCACACAGTAAATGGAGCACAGCATTTGAGCTTCATGTACCTGTTTAGTACAGTTTACCAATATACTCATGGTGTGATTTCAAAGCCTACATTGTATACATACACAAAATTAGTATTATTCCGGCCTCATAAAAATTATTATAAATAGCTGGAAATCTAGGGCTGAAGAAGCAGTTCATTGATTAAGAGGACTAGCTCCTCTTCCAGAGAACCTAGCTTAGATTCTCAGCACACACATAATGGTTCACAACCAACCATCTGTAAGCATGCTCCCATGGGATCTAGCCCTCTCTTCTGGTCTCTGTGGGCATCAGGCACACCTATGCCACACAGATACACACGCAGGCAAAATAACCATACATATAAAATAAGGAATAAAATTGTGTGTGCATAAAATCCATAATGCAATGCCAGGCCATAATAGGTAATCAATAACAGATAAATATGATTATCAGTATTGTGGTTCTTATGTGTTGGAGTTAGATTCCCTAACTGGACTGGAATGGAGTCGCGAGGAATAATCAAACGCAGCTTACATGGTCATCATGGAAGGGCCAGATCTCTCCTTTGTTATCCAAACACCTTATATATCATCACATAAATTGAGTGGGGGAAAACACATTAGGCTGTCTCCTAGGCAACCAGGTGCATGGGCTCAAGTCACGTCTGCATCTACCTGTATTCTAGCAGTCAGGTAGGCCATGAGTTAGCATCTCTATAAGACATCCTCCAAATTTCAAAAGAAGGAAGCACCAAACCTCTTAACTCTTAAGTCATTAGCTTCAGCCAACATCTCTTCTCAGGTAATCTACATTATAACAAAAGAAACTAGGAGCAGCACCTCCTGGCTATTGTTAAACAGAGACAGCTTGTCTGCAGAGTTCGTGACTGCCTCAGACCGGGCTTATGGCTCTTGTGCCATACAGAAATATGGGCCTACACTTATAGAAGCCTATTGGTATATTGTGTGTGCGTATGTGTGTATATATGTTGTGTGTACATGTCTGTGTATACGTGCATGCTTGTGTGTGAAGGTATATTTGTAGAGATGCATATGTGTGTGTAGGTCAGAAGTCAGCCTTGCATGTCAGTCCTCAGGCACTATGCGTCTTGTTTTTTGAGACAGGGTCTCTCATTGACGTGGGCCTTGCCAGTTAGCCTAGGCTGGCTATATCTGCTTCCCCTGCACTGGGATTACAAGAGTGTGCCAGCACACCTGGCTTTTTTAATGTTGGCTCTGAGAATCAAACACAGGGTCTCATGCTTGCATAGCAAGCACTTTACCAACTGTTCTGTCTCCCCAGTCCTATATTCCTAACTCTCAAAAGAAAGTGGGCAAGATTGTCAAAGACCAGCCTCGACCGACGAAATTCATATGTTCCAGGGTAGGAGCATAAGGATTAGAATTACTAAGCAAAAGGAACAGAGATATGAGAGAAATAAAAGTAAGAAACACAGAACAGCATCGGGAGGGAAATTCAGTAAATACTGAATCCTGAATGTGCCCATGCTGTTTTTCATACACTTTTATACCCCAATACAAAAGGGGGGGAAGAAGGCAAAAAAAAACCCACTTTAACATGACACAAAGGACAACCAGAATAGTTACTTGTTTCAATACTTGAGACATCAAGCCATTATTTCCTGAGTAAAGCATTTGATGTTTTGGGCAGGATATGCAGCAAATAAACCCTAGACCAAGTATCCTGTAGGCAGCCACTCCCTATGTCAAACCTCCTATTTTAAATGAAGGAGCAGGAATTGAATTCTCTGACCTTTGGTCAGGGTGGAGTGGATCCACCTCTATGGGCCATCTTAATGTCCAAAACACCAAGTAACCACACGCTAGGTCAAGGTTTTTTGTTGTAGCCACAAGTGTTGTCAACAACTTTGAAAGAGTGAAAATAAGCTGGTAAACTCTCTGACCTTTAGTTAAGGTGGAACAGGCTCACATCTGTGGCCCTCATACATGGTAACTAATGTTTGTAAGTAAATGCAGCACTCTGGAGCCTGAGTCAGCGTGATGACTTCCATGGATTCAAAGCCAGCTGTAGTTTCATAGTGAGTTCTCATGCCACCAGAGTCTAAACTTGGTGAACTAATGGGTTTTATTGGAATTATTTATAGAAGCATGGGTGAGGAGTCACTTACAGGAGCAGACATTACTCAAAGATAGCTGCATCACCAATACCCATCCCCTGCTTGGGTGGCAGTTCACAAAAGCTGGAAACAGGAACATACTGCGTACTCTGCAGGCAGCTCAGCAGGTTGAGGTCTCCCCTCCAAGTAATCAGTCGAAACCTCTTCCAGGCAGCTCTGCTGGTGTTGTAGGAGACTGCTAGTTTGTTCCTGGCTGTTCAACCCTGAAATAATCACACAGAAACCATATTATTTGCAATACTGTTTGGTCAATAACTTAAGCGTATTTCTGACTAACTCATATCTTAAATTAACCCATCTCATTAATCTGTGTATTTCTATAAGGCTGTGACTTACTGTGTCTGTCTCCAGTGGGACTACATGGCTTCTCTCAACTCTGCTTTCTTCTCCCAGCATTCAGTATAGTTTTCCCCACCTACCCCTATTCTGTTTTATCACAGGTCCAAGACAGTCTCTTATTAACCAATGGTATTCACAGCATACAGAGGGGAATCCCACATCATGCTGGTTTCTGCTTCTTCTAGGCAGTTGGTGGGTCTTTCTTTGTAGCTTGGCTTGTATGAGATTCTTTGTAGTTTTGCTTGTCCTGAGATTCTTTTTGTCAGTTTGATGGCCTGAGAGTGGCACAGCAATATTTATTGCTTATTCTGGGAGTGAGATGCCTAAAGAATCTGGTCAGTTTCAGGGACTTCCGGAAGCCTTGGTTGATTGTTTACCTTTGACTTAAGGTGTTGCCCTTTGGGTTGGAATGTTTCAATTGGTGGGAAACTGCTACACAGCAGCTAACCCGGGATCCAGAGTGAGATGCCACAGAATCACTAAAAAAAAAACAGAGAGGCTTATCAGAAAAAGAAACAATATTTTTGAGTGTTTGCTTACATGTAAGTTACTCTGATAGGTATTTGCTGTCTTCTACTCAGCATGTGAAAATGAACTCATATAATTTCCTGCCCATCCAACCTGCATAAAATAAGCAGTAATTTTTATATTGTGGTGA
>NW_024545003.1:0-47082 GCF_018167655.1 Microtus oregoni
ATATGAGCATTACTTTTTCTCAAGCATTTGATTTATGGTTGTGCGCAAATGACTAGCTACTTGATACACATGTGCACACACACACACACACACACACACAGGCTAAAATTCACTTAAACTATTAGAAATTTACAAACTATATGTGCTTGTGAATATAAGGCAAGAGTGTATATATAGATGCCTAAAGGCAATATATGATATTTTCCTCGTTGTTCCAAAGACAATATTGTCAAGTTTCACTTGGTAAAAATTAAAAATGAAGAGTTGTTGGTAGCATTACTCAAAGAAATATGCATTGTATAATATTAAAAGTAGGATCATTTTAAAATATTAATGTATAATAATGGCGGATAGCTACACAGATTGTTATACATTTTGTTTTTCATGACGGGCAATGTCAGAGTTTAAAATCTATGAGTAGAGCTGGACACCGTACTGTCTGTGTGTCAGTTACTCCCGTGGCTTGGCTGGGCATGTTGGGAGAGCCAAAGTGTTCAAGGCCAGTTTTGGCTACATGGTGATATCCTGATTTGAAATTACTCAAAAATAAATTTTCTTTCCCTTCCACTTTTTTTAGTAGGAATTTTCTAAATTATAATACTTAATGTATTATACTTAATGTATTAGTTACTTTTATTTTAGCTATGAAATAATTCCCCTGCAAGAGCAACATAAGAAATGACTAACAGGGGTCTGGAGAGATGACTCAGTGGTTAAGAGCCCTGGCTGTTTTTCTGGAGGACCCGGTTCAGTTCCAGCACCCAGATGGCAGCTTACAACTATCTGTAACTCCAGTTCCAGAGAATCTGACACCATTATAACAATGCACATAAAATAAAGTTAAATAAATTATTATTTAAAAAAGAGAAAGAATGAAAACGTTTGTCTTGCTTTTCCAGTGTGCAATCTGTCACATAGGAGATGTCACTGTGGTGGCAGGAGCTTGAAGCAGGCTCCATATTAAGAAAGGAGATAAAGAAGGATGCCAGAGCTCTGACCACTCTGTCCTTCTTATGTGTTCTCCACTCAGTGAATAATGTTGTACTACAGCTAGGGAAGGTCATCCACCTCATTTGACCTCATCAATCAAATCCCCTACAGAAGTTTTCAGTGTCTTGTCCTTTAGACAATTCTGGGTTCTATGAAGCTGGTAGTCAATATTAATCCTCACACAACAAAATCAAAATGTAAATAATGGGAAAAGATGTACGAAAAATCAGGTAAAATACATGTAAAACTAAAATGTACGCTTTATAATGTATAGCTCTCACATTTTTATGATATATAAAAGTATTTTAGGATTCATGCCCAGAACTGCTGATGTTATTTCTTGGAAACTTTTGTTATTGCATTTAAAATTGTTTTTGTTATTTTTTATATAACTGCACATAGTGCTTTCGAGAGGAGAAAATATTTTAAAAGAAAATAATTTAAACCTTTCCAATGATATTCTTGAATGTGTGATTGCAACTCGAGGATAGTCTTTCCCATTTCCTGTGTGTTTTAACAGTATGGATGTGAAAACTGAGGAAATCTTGTCTTCAGAACCAAGGAAAAGAAGTGAGCAGCTGGCGGAAACATAGACATGGTTATGCTAATGTTTTATCTCTTCCTTGGTAGAAAGACAACTTCTATGAGCTTAGGGGTAGGAGAGAGAGAATCACAGGTGAGGAAAGTGATTGGAAAATGTCTTTTGGCTATGAAGTGCCGTACCACGTTAACCCTGTGTCTACCTTCCCTCTAATAGTGGTCATGTGTAAAATGTAGAGGATAATTAAAAACGGGGGTCAAATATGACTGCGTCAGAGATGGCAATGAGTTAAAAGTGGAAAAGGAGCACAGATTCTGACACACGAGAAAATCCAGTAGCAATTCTCCACAGGCAGCAAATAATTTGTTTGAGTGCATAATTAATAGATTTGTCAGGAAGTACTTAGATTGTGAAATATTGCATGTAGCCCTCGTTCCAGATGGATTAAGATGAATGGGTCCTCCAGCAGCGTATGAAACCTCATTGCTCAGCGGCAAGAGAATTGCTGTATCTAGTGTTGTGTGCGTCTCTGCCTCTTTGCTCTCTCCTTTCTCTTTGCCTGGCTGCCGGGGGAGAAATGAATAGAATGCTTCTAATTCTGATATTGAATGGTGTCCTTTACCTAAAGGGCATCCAAGCAGACAAAATTAAATCAGATACTCAATGGGGAAACTTTCCACTAAGCAGGAATTTAAAACAGAGAAATGTATTAACGTGGTGAAAAATGGTTGAATTAAGCCCATCTGTGGATCAGAGGTGAGACTTGTCAACAACACCCCACAGATGGATTTCATGTGCAATTGCCTGCACATTGGGAAGTGACGCATGCCTCCTTTACCCTTGGAAATGACCATGCAATACATACCTGGGGGACTCTGATATAAATTGACTGGTAAAAATAGCCTGATGAAAATCCAGACTCGACTCCTTTTCAGCATACAGTTGATTTGAAGAAGAAGAAAAATTACCCCTCCGTGATCTGTACTTGAAAAGTTTTGTTAAAGATAAGAATTACAGGCTTTTGTGGTCGGTGGGAGGGTCTCTGAGTCCCAGGTAGCAATCTTCTTTATTTTGGGTGGCCCGATGAGTTACACAAGGGGAACATAAAATAATTTCATTTCTTAACTTTTTTTCTTTATGTTAAAGCAATCATTTTTGGGTGGGGTGGGTAACAAGTTAATTTTACTGTTTGTTGTGAGTTATTTTTGCTTTTTAGGGGAGAGGTGAGGAGGAAACATGGCTTAGCATCTCAGGGATGACACGGTGTCCTCTCTTAATGACTCAGCTCTTCTAGGGCATAATAAGCAAATATTTAACAGAGCTGAGGAGGTCAAAGCTATTTCACGTTTCAAGGATAGGGCACCATAGAACTGATGGCCATTGGTGATTTCTATGGTTTATTTTCCAGGGCAAAAATTTGTGAGTAACACCAATAAAGAGAAAGTTACTTGATCAGTGTCTGAGAACCTTAGAAACCCATGTAAAAATTGCTGAAGGAGTGAGGTCTAACCAGGGCTAACATCTGCCAAGTTGTGTTTATCCAACATGTATTGAGGATTCATTTACTTACTGTCAGAAATAAGATTCGAAGACTATCAAAACCCACATCACTTGTAATAATTTATCTTTAAAATATGTCCCATCACCAGATTCCACTGAAATGGAATCTCTAGATGGCAGCTCTGGGCATTAGCATTCAGCAAGTTTGGGAGTTCCTTCACATGCTAGTATCTTAGAACTTGTGGCTATAGGTTGTATGAGATATTTTTATCTCTCCAGTCCTTGATGTGGGAGTGTTTTCTTTTTATATGTTGCTTTCATTGGTTAATTAAT
This sequence comes from Microtus oregoni, assembly GCF_018167655.1. Classification (NCBI taxonomy): domain Eukaryota; kingdom Metazoa; phylum Chordata; class Mammalia; order Rodentia; family Cricetidae; genus Microtus; species Microtus oregoni. Next base: position 3,365 of record NW_024545003.1, read on the forward strand.
AAAGAAACTGCTTGGCCTGATAGGGCAGATTTTAGATAGGCAGAGTAGACCAAACAGAATGCTGGGAAGAAGGGAAGTGAGCCAGACACAATGAAGCTCAGACCCAAGTTGGACGTAGGTTAGAATCTTCCTGGTAAGTCATCACCTCGTGGTGCTACACACATTAATAAAAATGGGTTAAGCAAGATGTGAGAATTAGCCAATAAGTGGCTGAAACTAATGGGCCAGGCAGTGTTTAAAAGAATACAATTTGTGTGTTGTTATTTTGGATGTAAAGCTAACTATGTGGGAGCCAGGCGGGTCAAAAAGCAGGCCTGCCTGCAGCCCATTACAAGTCCTCACACCTTACTGCTCTAGATCTTGGTCCCTGAAGGCCCAGATATAAGGAAAGCTGAGTTATGTTACAAAATGTCTTCCGGATTTCGTGAAATATTTGAAATTGCTTATAACTTGCTGCTTTAATTTTCTACTCATTTGTTTATTCTACTCAAATTCGGCAATAATTATGGAAAATCTGTTCTATGTCAGTCATATGCAAAGCTGTGGATATTTCAAGAAGATATAACATAGTATTTCTTACAAATTATCCTGGGATCGATGTAGTAACATGGGTCCTGTGTAGTCCAGTCAACATACTTGACTCTTCTTTGGAGAAACAATGTCTGCTTTGTTTTAAAATTTATTCAAGACTTGCCTAGATTTTTAAAAATTCTATCTTTCATCTGTCTGATGTCTGTCCATCCTTCCTTCCTTCCTTCCTTCCTTCATTACTTTTTTCCTTTTATTTATATCTATCTATCTATGGTCTATCTATCTAGAAGACAGGAGAAATTATGTCTTCAGAAAACTCAGTGAGAGAAATTACATCTTTATGTAAGATAATATACTTTTATTTACAGATTCCTCAATGACATAGAATAAGCTTTGGGAGTAAGTTAGTAAACAGGAAACAACAATATTTTCTGGTCTGTTTAGTATAAGAATAAACACAGAGTCTTCCTTTATGTTAAGCTAGGCATTTCAATGTCAGTGATTCTATTCTCCTCTACTTAGTCGGAATCAGATGAAACTCGGATTTTATTCAAATAAATATCACTATAATAATAAAATTATGAGTTTAGTCAAATAAATTACTTTGACACAGACATTTCTAGTAGATTAAGTGAGAATATTCTAGAAATAGAAGAAATGTGGATGTCAGGTGACCCTGTTAATAAATTTGGAGTGAAATAAATAAATTGCAAATGAATTCTAATTTTTATCTCTCCCAATATATCACAACAAACCATATGTAAATGTATTCCCGTGGTGAACCGGAAGGGATGGTTTAATTATTTAAAGTATCAGGTTTGCGATGACCGGAAACCTCAGAACATTTGGTTTGAATCTCAAAATGAATGCATAACTTTATTTTCTATCCTTCCATGTCAGTGGAGTTTCTTGTTCAATTCTCCTGTGCCTGCTACATGCTCATACACACACATACACACACATACACACACGCACACACACACACACATACACACTCACACCTATGCACATACACTTACAGTTAGTTACTCACTTTAAAAAAAAAGTGATACAGGAACAGAATAAACACTAAGGTTTTTTTATTTTATTTTACTTATTTATTTTTTTGGAAAGCCAAGCATTCTGTGAAGTCTGTCAGTTTCTAGGAACAGTAGGTCATAGCCTTAGGAATAACCTTCTAAGAACAGCCAAAAAGCTGGGAAATCCATTGTTTCTTTCTCTTCCATCCTCGGACACAAAGCTTCTCTTATGTTGCCCATTTTTAACTAACTAACCCTGAACAACCTTGAGAAAGTACAATCAGTCGAAAGGGTTAGCTCGTGGCCTAAACCCATTGCACGTGATAAAATCGCATTTTCCAGTCTAAAGAATGAGATGCTGAGGGTGACAATTTCTCTTAAAAGTGTCAAGAAAGACTTTGAAAAAAATCAATAACTATACAGTGGTATATTAAATGTCTATGGAGCAAATGCAATTTTTTGGTATAACTATTGTAAAAAATTTCTGAAATCTAACTAATTTAGGTGTAAATTGTGTCAAATAAGCATGACCGGGGACTCGAGAGGATAGCGAGGCACAGCTGTGCCTTCTGCTCTGCAAATCTGAAGTGCATTTGCTCCTTTGCCATGTTGAGCCTGGTATTTTCCTTAATATAAAAGTTATAGCATCTTTATAAAAAACAGAAGCTATCAATCCAAGGGCCCGGTGTTGTAAGCAACACTTATAAAAGTCACCACTATCTCTGGACTAGTATCAGTCAACCCAGGCAGGACACACTGACTTGACATTGAGTTTGTCAAACAGTCAAAATTAGACATTTGAAGTAATCTTTAGAAAGGAAAACAAGCTTAATTTGAAAATTTTTGACTTTTGGTGTTTTGCCCTGAAGTAGCACATTTCAGTACCCAGAAGTCTTTCTGCCTCCCCTTCCCCCCTAACGCTTATGCTATCTGTCAACTTGTGCACTGCCGTGGGTAGTTCGTGTGGTGAGGGCCATTTGCACAATAACGATCACAAAACGGAACCCTTCCTAAGTCTTAGCACCTTCAGTAGAGTAGTATCTCAGATTCAGGAGCAATGTCCAGAGAAAGCTCCACAGACAGTTCTTAAATGATTAAATGATCTTTTTTTTTTCTGATAACAGAAGTAAAAAATTAGAAAATGTTTACATTTAGAGAAAAGAATATTTAAATATGCCCACCATCCCTACCTCTAGGTGTGTTGGTTCTCCTCTCTTTCTCTCTAGAAGGCTTTCTTCTTTCCCTTGAGTTATGGTTGCTAATTTATGACACTAATATAAAGAAATAAGCCCGTAATCAGTTATTCTCCTGTATTTGAATATTCTGCTCCCTGATTTGTACTCATCTTGAAGGAATGGGACTTGGGTCTTTCTACTTGGAAACAATGGAACACTTCTAATGAGCTGTTTCCACACGAGCCTGTGCTTGTAGCTTCATAATTTGGTAGACTTCATCTACCAACTCCATGCTCATTTTGATAAATATTTTCTAAAGAATAAATAAAATAGCAGATAAGAATTGTGAACATTTACACTTTGCATTTTATTATGATAAAGCTGAATTAGGGATATAATAATAGATGCATTCTTGTCAAAACACACACAACAGTCACAAAATGTATCCATATGCAAGGCCCAAATGAAAATATTATGTCTACTCCATTTTAGAAGTACAAAAGAGTATAGTAACACTGGTCAAATATTATGCCTTCACAATAAGAAGAAATATTATTGCTTCCACTCTTAAGGCTTGTTACTAAATTGATAAATTGGAAGGAGATTTGTACCTAGGATCACTTGCATGATATAAATCTCACTAGATATAACCCTTAGTGCAAAACCAGAACAGATCATTGGAGTAGTAGAAAGATGGCAGAAGATTTCACTGGTCAGAGATCTTGCTGAATAGTCTCAAGCCAGCTGAGGAGAGCTGCAGATAGCAGATGCTGGGAAAGTCATGAGAAAAGGACCCTATACTCGGGAAAAACACCTCCGTCATCTAAACTGAAGACAGTCTTCCGGAGCTGCAAATTAAGAACCACATCCTGTTTGGATATCTTTACTAAGTTCAGACATTCACACATTCACTCATCCCTTTGGGGACTGTCTGTGACTCATAGTAATTCCATAGTATATGCATTTAATAAAACATACCAGCATATATAATAACAGTATTCCTTCTACAAATACATCCTCAGGCTTAATACCATACAAGCAAATTTCTAAATACCTAATATTAAATATGAAACAGTTTCAGAATCAAATGGGAGCTCTGTAACAATTAAAAGGAATCCGGGGGGAGGGGGTTATTCTAATATTATTAGTGCTACAATGGCATTCTCTTGTTTTATCTAATATTTTTCTATTGTGATAAAATAAACTCACACTTTATTATCTTAACCTTTTTGAGTTCATGCCATAATAGTAAATATATCCAGACTGTTGCCCAGTCTTCATAACCATATTTTCCCCAAACTTTCTTTATTTTGCAAAAATGGAAGTCTATGCTCACTAAGTAATAAATTCCATTCCACCATCTTCCTAGCTATGGCAATAATAATTTTATTCCTGTCATGACAACTTTGCCTGTTTTAAGTACTTTAGAGAAGAGGTGTAAGTAGAATAATGCTTATTTATCTTTTGTTTGTTTGTTTTTACTTGTCCTTTTATGACTAACTTTTTTCACTCAGCATGCCTTGCTGTGGTGAAGCCTTCTTCCTGGATTGGGAAGAGACAGCAGCAGGCTCACAACCAGAAGAAAGTCTGTTATTATGGCTGTGTGGTAACAACCTTCCCTTAGAGAAACTTGAATGCTTCAAGGTTATCCCATCTAAAGAAATGATCAGAAAGTTTTAGGATTCAGTATCTTTAAACACTTCCTACATTTTTGTCATTTACTAATAAATGTTAGTTCTAAAATGATAAAGAAAACAGAAAGTATATCTGCATGCATCTGTTACAAAAATATCACCTTTATTACTCTCCCAGGTCTTTTCTGTTAGAACTTTATTTATCCTACTTGCTTCTAAGTTTCTGTTGTAGTATCATTTCATACCAACCTGTAAGAATTTCTTTAATATTTCTTTCAAGATTGGACTAATAATTACAAGCATGCTCAGCTTTTGTTTACTTGGGAATGTTGAAGTTTTCCCTTCACTTTTGACAGTTTTGACTGGGGTAAGGTTCGCTTTGATTGATGTTTTGCCATCTTCACTTTGAATACATCATCTTACTTCTTCCTTTGCTCCAAAATTACTGTTGAATAGCCTGATCTAATACCATTACTGATGATGGTTTATGTATAAAAGCTCACCTTTCTCTTAGCTTTAAACATTCTCTTGTTCTAATAAACAGTTTGATTTTAATTTATCTTGATGTACTTTAGAGTTTTATTTTCTTGTAGTTCTTGAGTTCCTTGGGCATTTAGATAGTTGTTTTTCATGGGATTTGGAAGGTTTTCAGACATTACTGTTTCAATTGCTTCTCTGTCCCCTCTTCTTAGACAGTGCCACAATGTATATGCTGAATGCCCCCCTACAGTCTTGTAGGCACCTTTTGCTTATTCTCAGTCTTTAAGATATTTTTCTTCACACATGGTAGGGTTCTTTGTTCTCTCTTTATCTTTAATTTTCTGATTCTTTTCCCTTCTCAAATCTGCTTTTGAATTTTTTCTGTGGAAGGGTAGTTTCTGTTTTCACTCTTTTTAAGTTTCAGTTTATTGTACTTCCCAGCTAGAGTTCCTTTCTGATTTTTCATGCTTTCTATCTCTTTACAGATATTTGTATTCCATTTATAACTTGATTTACTGACTTCATTTATTCCTTTAGTTATTTGTCTATTATAAAAAATAGCTCATTAAAAAAAATCTCTTTGTAGTGGATCTGCCATCAGCTCTTTTCAGGTCAGTTCCTAGTTTGTTTTGTTTTTGTTGTTGCTATTGTTTTTCTTTTGAAGAGATGATATATTTTTTCCTTTTTCTTTCTATGCCATGGAGTTTTTTTTCTCGTCTTGGAAATATTTACTAAGAAGTATAAACCTTCTTTCAAATGTCTTTCAAATCTTTTGAAAGCCAACCTTTCCTGTGGGTCTGCCAATGATTCCCAAACTTGCCATTTGTAGGTAGTGGCTTTTGAAAGCTGCAGTCTTTGATATTGTTGTCTTTAACATCTGCATCCTAAGAGAAGAATATCAAGGCAGAGGTGAAAGACACACTGATGGATTTCTCTTCAATCCTCTTAAGTTCACTTTACCCAGACAGAGTGGCCTGTAGCCATGGAGGGAGGCGCTTAACAATGACTACCTCCTGTTTGTCCTGTGTGATGAGAGGCATCAGTCTGCTCTCAGGGAAGGAATCCCCAAAAATTTAGGAGTGTCCAGTTCTGTGCATGCTACTTTAGGCTATATCTACATCTATCTATACATAGATATATATGTTATATAATTATATTAGATAGATAGATAGATAGATAGATAGATAGATAGATAGATAGACGGATAGAACTTTCTGTCATGGAAAAAGGTGACAGAAAATGGATAATTGAAGCTACATTGAGGACTGAGGAATAGCAAGTGATTGAGATAAATCAATCACTTTAACATTTAAGCCTTTCTCTTGGGAGTTGTAGCCTTTGAAAAGTTCCAGAACTTCAGAACAGTTCTGTAGGACTGTTTTACCCTGTCTGTTATCAGGTGACTAGATGTATCTCTGGTCTTTTGTTGCATCATTTCCTCAGGGGCTCTTTATTGCATTTTTTGCTTGTTTTGACTTATGAGTTTTTTTTATTGATTAAAATTACTCTTTGACAATTTCATCCATGTATGTAGTGTGTTCTGTTTACTCTCACCCTCACTTTTTAAAAACCTCCCTCTCACCCCTGTTATTTCACTTCACTTCCGCAAAAGTCTCTTTCCCACACCCATACTTTTTAGTTCTATTTTTGTGACCAAGGATTTTAACAGGAACCATCTGCTTGGTCAAGCATTTGGATCTGTTGGAAGCGGGTGGGCTCATAGTTTAGTTCCCAAGTGTAGGCAGTGGCTATTCCTCTGTGAAATCCAAATGTTGCCAATAGTTCATTAGGGAGGATTAGAATCCAGAAGTCCTCCAAAGAAGTCCATGATTATCCAGACTTGTACATGACCAGCACAAGCACTCACGGCTGCTGTGAGATCATGTTTGCAATGGCTGACCCGAAAAGAGCATTTCACAGCCCTTCTACCCACCTTTAGGATCTTATATTCTTTCTGCTGTTGCCTCTTCTAATATGTTCCTGGACTTTGTAAATGTTATGTTTAGGGCTAATCATGCAACAGGTTTTGATTCTGAGTGTCTTGAATGGTCATGAGTCTCTTAATTCACCACAGTTCAATGTGAAGGGAAGTTTTTCTGATTAAGAACGAGAGCAGCAATTTTCTTTCTGGATGAGCACTAGTATTTAGAAGTCAATTCGAGGACATGCTCATTTATCCAATTAAGGGCTTATTGGGGGAACTCACTACCTATGTTCAGAGATTTTTGACTGCGTTCACAGTACCTTGGACATGTTCCCCTAGGAATCCAATCTAAGAGGTTTTGGTTATACCTATAACGTTTTTGCCATTATTGAAATGTGGGCATATCTTGCTAGGCAGATTGGCAATGTAATTCTCTGGATACACAGCTGGGTAACAGTTTTGATACCCTGTACCCCACAGCAGCTTGGGTAACACCTTCCAGAATAATAAGACTTGTCAACATGAAGGATGCTTCCATGTTAATTCCAGCTTGCATTATCTATATGTTGAAGTAGAAATGTATGTTATTTTCAGCAATAGGATCTCATCATGTTGTTCTGGTGGACAATTAAGAGGAATGTAACACCTGTATTCTTTTAGCGGCATCTGAGACCACATCAAAGCCACCACTAATAAGGAGGTACCTCACCACTGGCACTGAGACTTTTGTTCGAGAAACAATGGCTTTTGTTATTCAGTATGCAGAAAATTTCCCTTCTAAATATTTTTAACATATATTTTAATTGGCTGACAAAGTTATGGATTTGCATGTGGCTTCTCTGTAGGTTCTGTCTTCATTTCGCTTAAATCTCCATCACTTCCATCTTTCTTTTTCTTAGGATTTTATTTATTTTACTTCTTAACTACAGTTTTCCCTCCCTCCTCTTCTCCTATTCCATTCCCTATCTCAATCTCCCCTCTGCTAACCTCCCCATCTACTCCTCCTATATTTTTGTTCAGAAAATGGCAGGTCTCCCATGGGTATCTACAAAGTATGGCATATTAAACTGTAGTGAGAATAAGTACCTCTCTTGTATTTTGTCTGAGCAAGGCAATTCAGTATAAGGAATAGGTTCCTAAGTGTGAAAAAGGTACATCAGCTAATAAAATTGGGCTGCTTTGTTTTTGGTCCCGGACCTTAATGAGTTCCACACTCAACTAGGTACCTTTCTCAAACTTTAGATTGCCTTCTTAGGTTTTTCAACTCAAAACTGTTTAACAAAAAAATCTCAGACTAACTTTAACTTGTTTTCAAAGCATGGTTTCAGCCATGATGCACGCTGAAACCTGTGAACACATCTTCCAACATTAAGATTAAAAGAATTAAAACCAGCTGGGCTACTCAATTGCTTTTCTTAATCAGTAACCTAACCCACAGTCTATACGGCTCCTCAAAAGAAACTCATGTGTGACACTCCCTTGTTTTAATTTTTTGTCATCAATACACTATTTATACTACCATTATTATCAATTAGACAGCACAGTTTAAGAAGAAATCATCTTCATAATAATCCACTCGTTAAAAAAATAAGGTGTTTGCCACTTTGAGCCTTTGGTTAACTTACTCAGTATAATTTGTACTGGTTCCATTAATCTACCTGAAAGTCTCATAGTTCATTTTTCTTTACAAATGAATAGAATTTTATTGTTTATTTGTACCATACTTACATTATCCATTCATTTGCCACTTGTCATCTATGTTTTAGCTATTGTGAAGACAACTTCAATAGACATGAATCAACAACATCTCTGTAGTAGGACAGGGTATGTCCTTTGGATATACTCCCAGTATATCCCAGTAGTGGGTCATATAATCCATTTCCAGCATCTGGAGGAAGCTCCGTAATGATTCCATCCGAACCACCTACATGCCCATGAGCAGTAGATAAGGGTTTCCTATCACCCACAATTCAGCCATTATCTCTGCCATTTGATTATTTTCAATAACTGTCATTCTGTTTGGGGTAAGATGGAATTTCAAATTATATTTAGGTTTTATTTTTATGATGGTTAAGAATATTGAATACTATTAAAAGTGCTTATTAACCACTAATATTTTTTTTGTTGTTTTTGAAGCTCTGTTCAGATTCTGAGTTAATAATTCCTTTTCATTTTTCTGGATTTTTTAAATATTTATTTTTTGATATTTAGTTTTTGAATTCTTTATATATTCTAGATACTAATTCTTTATCAGATATATTGGTGACAAGTGCCTTCTCCCATCCAATAGGCTGCATCTTCATTCAATCAACTGATACTGTTCTTTGCTGTACAAAACCCCTTTACTTTCATGTAATGACATTTGACAATTGGTGGCCTTTTGTCCTGAGCTATTAGTATAGTGTTTAGAAAGCCCTTACTTATGATTATTGTATTTCAGACTTTTTCTTCTATCAGTTTCATAGCTTTTTATGTCGAGCTATTTGATCCATTTGGAATTGATTTTTGTGTAGCTTGTATTGGTTTTGGATTGACATTTTCTACACTCTATACTTTTGTGTTTATCTTGGTTCAAGAGCATATCTTTATGGATAAATTGTTCCCTAAATAAAAATGCTATATCTCTGTGTAGTACCTGACAATGCCATTTACCTTGAATCCTGGTTTATCATTTTCCATACACTTAAATTTTAGATTTTGCATGATGCTTCTTTGAAGCATCCAACTCAGGCTTAATACCAAATTTATAATAAATAATATTTTATTTTGAAATCTTTATATATTTATATTTATAGACATTTATTAAAATTAAGTTATTTTATGAGCAAGTTAAAGCCTTGATGCGCTACTGTTAGAAATATAAGTTTTATTTCATAATATACTGTGCCTACAACTTTAGTGGCTATCCAATCTAATATTTCCTTGTTTGGATGACCCATACATAATGCAACCATTTTATTACTTTGACATTTAAGGTTTTTATAAGTTATACATCCTTACAAATATGCTGTAGTGAATGTTATAATATATATTAGTTATTATTTGCTTTTTGTTTATTTTCTGAGGATTTTATGTAGTAATAAATACATACTGAGTAGCAATTTTAAAGTACTCTTGATATAATAGTTTAGGTATGTGTTTATATCTATATGCTCAAATTTAACTTTCTAATATAACTAAACTTTAAATAACCTGAAAAGTCTATTCATACATCTAGAGAAGATAATGAGAAGATAGAATTAGCTCAAAAATAACATTTTCCAACAGGTGGCTATTTCTACACTGAATACCTCTAAGGACAGTCATTATGCAACCCTTTTTGGCTGCTTGTTCCATTACTTAATTTCCTAGCATTACTGTTGTACAGAGTTCATAATATTTAATATGTATTATCTCAAGTTTTTATTTGACTGTAAATATATATCAGTGCCCTCTCACTTATACAATTATTAAATAAAAGCTAATTGGTATACATGCATAAAAGAAAGTTTAGCTCAAATACAAAAAATTATATGTTCAATTTTTTTGCATAAAGAAATGAAACCTTCAAGAAGCAAAATAGAAAATGTTTCCCAGAAATATTATCAGAGAACCTCAAAGAGAAATAAATTATCTAACTGCCCAGCTACAGGCCAAAGCTGGCCAAAGATCAATAATAGTTACAAAACATTAACTCTTCTGCCTTTAGGGAAGCAACTAAAATCTCTACTAGCAATTAAATAGCCCCAAGCAAGAATGTGAACCAATTGATCAAAGTTATAGGGAGGCAGATTTTAGCTTAGTGTAAGAACTTTCAAAAAGCTGGAACCACCGCACATGTAATGAAGTGGTAAATTTCCAAACAGTTTGCATCCTTGTGCAGAAGGCAGATAGCTTCTTATCAGTAAGTTTGAAAGGAAATCCTTGGTCTTTGGCCTTCAAATGTTTTTTTATTAAAAGAAGTTTCATGATGAATAATCCTTATAACCAAAAGCTTAGCTCTTGTTTTGCAGGCACAAATACCAAGGATGAAAACACTGCCTTCGTGGACTACTTATCATTCAAATTCTTTCACATCATGGACTGGGACAGCAGCAGATAAATTGGAGGAGGCACAGTCATTCAGCTGGCAGAACTTATTTATATTGGTTTATGCTTGCGTTTTTAAGCTTGGGTATTTATTTTAAATTATTTTATATTAATAAAATATAACTATATATACAACTGATCAATATCTACAAAGACACAAGGATTCTCTAAGTTCTAACACACAACTTAAAATTCAAATTTTGTGATTAACCTACATTTTTCTTATTCTTTTATATATATTTTATTTATTCTTTGAGAATTCCATACAACATATTTTGATAGTATTTTTTCTGCTCCCAAAACTTCTCCCAGATGTTACTCCATTTCCTTACCGCCCCAATTTCATGTTTTTTTAAAATCTCTCTTCAAAACAGAAAACAAGGAGTCTACTTGGTGTTGACTGACCCTTCTAGCAATGTTGCTCCATTAAAGAAAACTAATTTTTTACTTCCCAGCAGCTAGTAACTGCAAATATCTTCTTGGCCTTAGATAGGACTTGGTGCTTACTTCCCTGTTTCCATGTTGGGGTTTTGTTCTGGCCTAAAATTATGCAGATCTTTCGCATGTAGTCACAGTCTTCATGAGTACATATGTACATCCACCTTGTTGTGTGGAAAACGCTGTTTCCATGAAGTCATTCACCACCTTTAGCTCTTAGAATCTTTCTGCCTCTTCTTCAGCATAGATTCCTGAGGCTTGAGAAGAAGGATGTGATAAAGAATCCTATTAGGGATGAGAATTCCAAAGTCTTTTATTCTCGCCATGTTGTCCGGCTGTAAGTTTCTATAGTTAATTTTTATTTACTGCAAGAACAAGCATCTCTGTTGAGGACTGAGTGATGCACTGATTAGGGGTCATAGCAATAAGTCATTAGGAGTTCTTTTATTTCTGTGTCCATTTAGTAGATTATAGTCACTGGTTATCCCCTTGGGGTAGTGACCTTTCTAGACTCAGGTTATTGGCTTCCTTGACAGTGTCAGGTATAAGTTCCACCTTGTGAAGCAGACCTTAAATTCAACCAAAAAGTGGTTGGTTACTGTCATACAGTCTGTACCACCATGGTAGTAGTAGGCTTGCCTTACAGGCAGGTTTCTATCGGTAGCTTTCGGAGTTCAAAACTGATGGTTATTATTTCTCCTCCAGCAACATGCGTAGCATCATTTTGTACTATGAACACTAGACAGTTCACTAGCTAGGGATTTTCAGTTGAATATCAGCTAGATTTCTCCATGTTATGTGACATAAGTTTCTGGTATCTTCAACAATAAGATCTCACTGTCAAGTTGTGGAGGGTAACCAACAGTCTTGGAAATGGTCTGTAGTGTTACTAGCCAATCATTCAAAAGGCTGTAATTTCTGAAGAATATTAATTCCAGGACTCCCTAGTACCATTATTGTCTAAATACATTTCAATTGTCTTCTCTAATACTCTTCCCTGTCAGTCATTGAATTCTCGTCCTCAGTGATCCTGACATAATTTTTACACTCATTCTACGTTTACTCTGTGTGATGTGGTTTTGGTAATAAATGTTACAAATGTTATCATTATTTCCAATGGATAGATTTGAAGCTTCCCATCTGTCCAGATTCTTCCTCCTGAACCAGTTCTCTGCTACCCAAGGCTTTGAGCTTTCTTCAGTTTTACCATTGCTTATCTATATAATCCATGCTCTCAACCCTTTCTAGATTAACCATCTTTATTTCCATGCATGTAGTATCAACTCTGTAGTTACTTCTCTTACTTTGTTTCCTTTGAGTCCTCTTAGCAAAACTGACATTGTGTTTCTAACTCGCCTTTTCTTTCAGGAAGACTAGCACACCCCGGGTACTTCAAGCACTCTGGATACAGACATAGATGCATCATTAGAAATTTAAGACCAGTCAGGGATATGTAGTAAGACTTTGTCTCAGAACAGAAATCTATTTCTCTAACTACACTGAATGGTATCCTTTAAAGTTGACCGAGGCTAGATAAAAATCTATAGCCTCACCGGACTGTTCTCTTTTCAAATTCATGAGCGTGAATACCAGTGTGCTTAATGCTGCCTGCAATTGTGACAGTCAGATGGCAGGTGCATAGGCCTGGGATTGGTGTCCACTAGGACCCTGCAGCCTGGATCCATAGGTACTGTAAGGGCGCTAGCTATGTTCTTAACTTAAATTGTGAGGGTGGATCCATGTGTGAGACCTCAGGGTCTCTTGCAACGGGTCCCTGCCCCAAGTATATTGTAGCCAATGGTATATAGATTAGCTTGGAACCTAGGGACTGCTTGGTAATGGGGAAGCCATGTCAATTGGGTCCATGGACTCTAGTTTGAAACCTGCTCTTAAGAGCTGATGAGATGAGCTGGCCTAATGTCTAGATACCCAGGACTCAGATCGTGGACTGGAGCTGTGAGGAATGGGTGTGATATCTGAGTTTGTTGCTCAAGAAGACTAGTTAAGTACACAGTGTCCTAAATCCTGGGGCCATTATGGCTGGCTAAAGTTATTGAAGCACAAGGATGATTATACAGTTTATAACCATAAGATCCAGAATATATTTGGGCTTCTACGAGCCCTTTTTTTAATGTCGTGTCAAAATGGCTAACAGAAGTTGACTTAAGGAGGGATAGAATTAATTTTGCTCATGACTTTTGGGCTCCAAAGACGAAAGTGTGCCATGGCTTCTTAGTGAAAACTTAATAAAGAAATGATCCCAGAGGAAGAAGAGAATTGTAGAAAAGGTATAAGTCCCAGGGTTGCTCTCCAATTGGCCTGTTTTCCCTTACTAGCACCTGTCTCATTGCTTTCTCTACTTCCCAGTAACTCCATTAGACTATGAATCCATAAGGAGATTCAGTCAATCATTATGTCAGGACCCTCATGAACACATGATCTCTGAAGAAGACTTCCTAGACTCACCCAGAGATGTGCTTTCCTGGTCTTCTAGTTACTTCTTAATACAACCAAGCTGAAAACCAAACTTAGATGTCACAGAACTATACTGAGATAAGACAAACACTGTGTTTTGTAGAGCATGTACTTGGAACCACTGGCTTGGTAGGTCTAGAACCTGTATTCACTACCTCTGCTTGAAACCTAAAGCAAAGTATGTCTACTTGGACCAAGATAGGTATGGTACACAGTCTAAAGTCACAGAAGCCTGTCTGGCATTAAGTCGCCCTTGAGTCATATCCATGGGAGCTGGCATGGTAGTTGGCATGTGGTACCAACATAATAACAAGGGATTCAAAAAGTCAGCTTGGAACTGTGGCAAACCTGTGACTTGGGTAGTTTTATTGCCTTGATTCTAGTGACAGCCTGGATGCTGGCGTCAGTTGGAGTCAAGACTGACCCCTGAACATATCCAGAATCTGTTTACATCATGGCAGCAAGTGAGTGGTTCTGTTTGTGGAATGAACCTGAGTTTCAGAACCACTGCTGAGGTTGCTCTGTCAGAACTAAAGGACTCAGTGCTTGATATTCAGTCTGCAGTTATTGGTCTGAAATCTGAGGTTGTAGCTCCCATCTGCTGCTGTGCTTGTTAAGACAGACTGGATTAAAGTGTCTAAAGCATGACCCAGTGTTCATTTTCCTTTCCTCAAGTAGGGAGTTTTTCTTTAGCAGTGCTTTCCTGAGCACTAGAGAAGAAGTCTTAAGTAATGTAAAGCTATCCTTTCAACCTTCTCAGGGCATCTTCTAATATTGTGCTATGCCCACATGCTATACCTTGTCTCCTGGCTCCTGATTAGCTTTGCTCTTGTGAAGAAGATATTTCCCATGTGCTGATCATTGTTCAGATTGATGTTCTTGCGGGGGGACATAGGCTTGGAAGTTGTAATTTTCTATCATATTGCTGTCCCCTCAAACAGAAAATATTTAAGAAAGTTTCTCAGTAATTTCCAGTGTCTAGTTACAATATTACTTTCAGTGTATCTACTACAGTCACAATTTTATTCGATTACTTTTTAATATTTTTTTATTTATTTTGTATACAATATTCTGTCTGTGTGTGTTCCTGAAGGCCAGAAGAGGGCACCAGACCCCATTACAGATGGTTGTGAGCCACCATGTGGTTGCTGGGAATTGAACTCAGAACCTTTAAAAGAGCAGACAATGCTCTTAACCTATGAGCCATCACTCCAGCCCCTTATTCGACTATTTTTAAGATAGGCTTTTGCTATTTGTCTCAGTCTGATTTTAAACTCACAATCCTACTGATCCTCTTGTCTCTGCTTGCCGAGTGCCAGAATGACACAGGTGTGCTACCATGCCCATCTCCCAAGACAGTTACTTAAACTTTTCTTGATTGTTGTATCAGCAGAATTGAGTGCGTACTCCCTTGTGGCATTAACGCTAAGTAAAACATTCATTCATTTAAGTGGTATACTACAATTCTTGTTTTAAAAATTAATTGTAGTCTTTCTTATGACATATTCTAGCAAGCTGAACTAGTACCTGCCTATCTACTATAGAGATCAACAGATAATTATTAAATGATTAAACAAATGGGTCAATGACCTCTTTTGAGATGCTGAAACCTTGTTTCTTGTGGGAGCCTGGTCAGAACACTCTTACCCTCAGTCATGAAAGAATGTTCAAGATGGCAATTAATTTAGCCAACTTCACAGGGTAACCACCAGCTGATTCAGGACAAACAGGTAGTGAAAACAGTTAAGTAGGTGCTTTTAGAAGCCTGAGTTTGGACAGTATTTCCTCTGATGGCATAGGCTGGTATATGCTGACAGTGTCCTTCATGGTGCATGAGAATGACATTTTAGAAGCCAGGTGTCACTAATAGAAAATAACACCACTTAAAGGGCTGAAAATTTACTTAACTAAAGCTTTCCAATGAGTAGAAAGAAAATAATTTTTAAAAACTTTTAATTCCACTAACTGAAAATATAATATACTGGCTTCTAAAATTTTAATATGATCCCTGATTAAAAATTTATAATGGGCAAAGTAAATATTATTTTTCTCTGAATGGATTATATAAAAAATGTGTCCTAAGAATGATAATTTCTTTTGTTTGGCTTTTGTGTTTAATCCTCTCAACTTTCAAGTTCTGAAGAAATTGGCTACTAACTGTATCTAATAAGAAATGAAGAAGTGGTCTACATTTCTCCTTTAATTTTGAAATTGAATAAGAGCTTTTATTGTGACTAAATTGGGATGTCTGAAGAGGGCCTTCAAAATAGTTCATATAAAGAAGTTTCTTTTCTCTGTGCTCAATTCAGGAGAAGGTTTTTTTTTTTTTTCTATCTCCTCTTACAAATTCATGACCAGTTACCCGTGGGGGGATTTGGGAGCCTTCAAATGACACGGTAAATACTAGATAAGGCAATTCAACCTTGGAAAGTTTTTACTTTTCCAGTGTTTCTCTTCTGTTTCCCAAAGAGCTGCTGTGTACCCAGAAAAAAAATATCCCTTTGCTATGTAGTTTCTGGTATGATTAATTCTGTTACTATACTTGGAATACAGCAGGAATCAGAAGCCGAGATGCCAGAACAACCTTAAGGAAAGCTCAGTAATTGAGGTAGGGAAGGGGTTACACATAAGCCCGGTTAGTAAGAGGAAAACCACAGGGACCCAGGTAAGGAAGCAAGGGTGAAAGGCTGAAGAAAAAAAAAAAACAAAAAACAAGAGACCAGATGGTCCAATTTGATCTAGGAAGTGAGAAGAACTCTGAAAAAAGCCAAGAAGTGAATTCTGTGCAACCAGGTATTGGGAACTTGGTGTAAATGGGAAAAAAAAACTCTCTGAGAAGAGTTTGGGAAATGCCAGAAAGCAATTTTGTGTGCCATTTAAAGTGTCATTCTGTGTGGTTGAGAGTTTAAGTACTTGAAATATTTCTATGATATAGCAATTTCCTCATATATCAGAGGTTGGGATTGGTACTGTCAATCATCTGGGAAAGAATTTATACAGATGATTGAAGTTTGAAAGCATAGAACTGGATGGATTAGTCAAAGGTGTGAGTGGTATCAGGAGACGCCTTCATTGGTTCTGTGGCAGCACATGAACAGTGCAGGTGTTCACAACCCCCAGGATCCTGAGAGATCAACAGGAACAACAAATGTAAATTTTTCCTAGTTAATTACAGGTACACAGTAAGGACTCACTGTCCCTTCCTCGAGATACCAGTCATTGGACCAAGCCATGGAAACAACATGGCGGTCAACAATGACTACATCCCATAGTGCTATACGGAACTGAACAGCTTTAGGATGTTTCGTTGTATATTTCATTGGAGCATGTAGGGAAAGGACAGTTTGAGAGTGCAAAAAATAAACCCATATTTTGTGAAGTATTTGACATGTTACTTAAAATGTTAATCCTCCAATAAGTCTGTATGCTAGATATTACTGGCACTGTCTAGCCCATATATAGATAGATATAGATATAGATATATAGATATAGATATACTGCATGAATAGAACTATACAATGAATTTTAGAGAATTTCAGCAACTTACACAAGATCTTTTCTAGCAAATTTCTAGTTGAGTTCTGATTTCAGACCAAGTCCTTCCCTATCTTCTCCAAGTGTGGTAGTCTGACCACATTTTAGCTCTGTGGTGCTTAGGATCTATTTTAAGAATATAGTTTGAGGAATTACTGGATCTTAAAGGGACATTTGAGAAGATTTATTCTACCAAAAACACATGAAAAGTCAATACAAGTAATCTTCCTGGTTCAAGTTTAGGGACTAGTTAGTTAAGTAGCACAAATGAACTATGGTAGTATGTACATTTTACAGACAGCCTTTGTAAAATGAAAGATAAGGTAAAAAGGAGAGAAGTCCGGGGCTATTTTTTCCGGTCATGTGCAGATTTCAGAAGCCAAATGCACATAATCCCCATGAAACATTCTGTTTAACTTTGACACAGTCGATTATTGCTGCTGTATTTCTGCTCCTTTGAGCAAGAGAGAGTTAAGGATTCAATAATTCTGGGTGAGCAAAAACAGTCTCAAACAGCAATAGTAAAGGGAGCTAAAGCTTAGCCGGGCTTTCTTCTTCGGTCTTTGAACCACAGTCGTGAGCTGGCAAGGCACCTCTAACTCAGTTAGAATGAAGTCAAGTATTTGAGTTAAAAATTATGAAAATAAGAATTTACAAACACAGTGAAGAGGAAACACTAGGTTGTGTCTTCCTTTAGTAAATTTGAAATAAGACAGGAGTTTTAGATCCTTACATCAGGTTTAGAAGCACCAACTATGCTTAGAGGTTCCAGAGAAGGAAACACAAGGCAAAGAGAATTCACAGCTTGTGACTTGGTGTAAAGTTTTAGACTCAGGAGAAATCACTTTCCTTAACAAGGAGCCTGGCTCTCTCCTTTAAAAAGCCAACCTGGTTAAAGGTTCTTGGATTGAAAAAGGAAAGGAAAAATAACCCTTATAAAAGAAAATGGTGATTTATTACATAACTAAAACCTCAAGCATACTATTTCAGTGTTAACTTTCAACAGAGCAGAGCATGCGTACTTTACTCAGGTGGGTGCCATCCTGCATTGTTCAGCTCTGATAAGGAAACTATCAACCAATCACATCTAGTTAGGGTGTGGCTACCTGTAGCCCAGGTAGCAAAACTGGTAGGACACAGGTTTGCGTGCCCTCTCTCTCTCTCTCTCTCTCTCTCTCTCTCTCTCTCTCTCTCTCTCTTTCTCTCCTGCCGACCAATTGGATTTTGGACCTCCCACTCTTGTAGCATGAATTTCCCCTTTTCAACTGTTTAAAAACTAACTGTTTCTTGAGCTGGTCTGGTTATTTATCGTACCGACCTAATTCGTCAACACAGCTCTATGTGTATGCTTAGTTCTAGCTTCTGTGCTATGTGACCCTAATGAATAATAGCTAATCTGACAGCTCTCAATCTGTGAATCCAGGTTTTCTGTTTGTTTCTCCTCCTCTTCCTCCAGCTCCTCCTCCTCCCTCTTCCATCTTTCTTCACTAGTCTTATTCTTCCTCTAATCAGTTACAGTGACCAGAGTGGCTGGATAAAATAAACCAATGAACTGTCTCCCACCTTCGTGAATCAAAAGATCCATTCTCTCTGAGTCAGAAGGAACAGAGAAACGGTCATGTCATTCCGAAAATTGGGGGCCCAAAGCAGGGGAAACAGATGTTGACACGAACAGGAAAGATCTCGTATATTCTTAGAACAGCTTCCAAGTTTATTGTCACTACACCCAGTACAAAAGGGGATGTTCTAAAGAACTTCAAAATGTTAGGCATATCAAAGTCCTCACTGTTGACACCTGTGGTGGCGGCAGGTAAAGCAGACGGATATTGGATAGCTCCTCATGCTGCTCTTGCCGTGCTGGCAGCCTTGGGTGTGCGTGAGGAGAATCTGAAAGTCAGTTGGCCAAATTATCTCTTAGGGTCTTTCCAAATAGCACATAGTGTCGTGTCTCCTTCCTCCTCAATAGTCTATAACTTCCCCTAGGAAAATAATATGGTCACCTTTTCAGTCTCATTGGTGACTGTCCATTAATTTGAGGGTGCATCCACAAAGCAAGGTTCTTTTGTGGGGTATACACATGGATTTTCCAAATATGAACCACAGAACATTTTCCCACTCCAATCTGTCTGTCTGGAGCCTGGAATCCTTAGAATCAATTGAGAAAAGAAGTCAGCGTTCCACCAAAGGTCCGTGTTAGTCTTTATTGTGGTGGTTAAGTGTTATATGTACTGGACAGAGTCTTTTAGTGCCCCCCAAACACTACGAACATTGTATCCTTTGCTTAGATGATCAATCCACTTTATCAGAATAAAGAGTGAAAACTGGGAAGAGTTTAACCATATCTTGAGCTGATAACCAAAGTCAGCTGTCTGAGCATTAAACAGCCCTGTATAGCTCTCCTTGCAAGTCTTCACCAAGCTTCTGCAGGCAATGATTTCTTCTTCCCATCCCTTCACTTAGTCTTAAGAGTGCAGTTGCTACTGATTATGTCTATTTCTTAATGATACTTGTAGTCTTGATATTTTCCCTCCAACATTCTAAGATACTTGGTTTAACCACCATGGGCAACTTGTTTGCTAAGATTCTAACAATAGGAGTTCGACTTTACTTTGTCATGAGCCACAGGCTATAAACATTTTACACTGTCAGGCATTGTGAAAAGGAAAGAGAAGTACATTGAGTCAACTCCCTGCTACAAATAATTCTGTTTGCCAGAATACCATATGCAAATAAACAATCACTTACGGTTGTGCATTATTATGCATTCCTGTACAATGTAAACAGATTATCTTGTACTTTTTTTTAATTCTAAAGATAGAACACAATTTTGAAGAGAGGGAAATTGCCAGTAGTGCTCTCTTGCATCCTCTTGAATCTGAATTATACCGTTAGGCTTATGGCTTGCAGGGAAGATGGGTAGCATGAAAAGCAACTAATAGATTGAAAGCAACCTTAAAGACAACAAGCTTTTGTGGCCGGCCTGTCAATACGGAAAATGAATGAGTGTCCTGTCTCTTTCGTTTCTAAGACCTCGGTTACTATGATTCCCTGGCATGACACCAATGAATAAGAAGTACTACTGTAGCCGGGCGGTGGTGGCGCACGCCTTTAATCCCAGCACTCGGGAGGCAGAGGCAGGCGGATCGCTGTGAGTTCAAGACCAGCCTGGTCTACAAGCGCTAGTTCCAGGACAGACTCCAAAACCACAGAGAAACCCTGTATCGAAAAACCAAAACCAAAAACAACAAAAAAAAAAAGAAGTACTACTGTTCACTAGCTATGCCATGCATTATAGACCTTCCATTTACAGACAGACAGATAGACAGACAGACACACACACACATACACACACACACACACGTGTGTGTATAGTGATACTTCCAGTATCAAACTAATGTGCTTAGTACTAGTAATAAGGTAATAAATCCAGGAAGGTACTGACATAAAAGCAGATAATAGCCGGGCGGTGGTGGTGCACGCCTTTAATCCCAGCACTCGGGAGGCAGAGGCAGGCGGATCTCTGTGAGTTCGAGGCCAGCCTGGTCTACAAGAGCTAGTTCCAGGACAGGAACCAAAAGCTACAGAGGAACCCTGGCTCGAAAAATCCCCCCCCCCAAAAAAAAAGCAGATAACAGACCAATAGAGTTAAATATAGGTTCAGATGTAACATAAAGAGCTATATTCCTCTGATTATGAACGAAACTATAAAAGCAAACAAACAGCAACAAATCATGTTGGAAAAACCATATACTCTTCAATGAGTTGTTCTAAAAAATTTGGGTAAAATATGTAAAGAACTAAAGCTAGACACCCATCTCTTCCACTGTATAAAAAACTCAAATGGGCCAAAGATCTCACTGTAACATTTGTAGTTTCAAGTTACTAGAAGACAACAGAGGGAAAACACTTTGAGGTCTAAGCATAGCCAATGGTTTTCTGAATAGAACTCTTCTCACTTTAGAAAACATCACTGCATGAAATTAAAAAGCTTCTGCACAGCGAAAGAAATTATCGACACAGTGAAAAAGTAACCTGGCTGAACAGAATGAATCTTTGCTGTTATCCATCCAGTACAGAATCAATAGCCAATGAAGGGTTCTATCAGGCCTGAGTTTACCAAACATAGCACTGAGAGGACACACCCTTTCCCCTGCTTTCTCCCATGTAAACCATAGATTACAACATTAACGCTAACCATCAAGGTCTATTTCTTTATTTGGACACTTCCTGAAGTTGAGTACTGAAGTCCAGCAGTCAAAAGCTCCATTTGGCTCATCTAATTAGCATACCCAATAAAAACATTCCACTGCATCCTAGCCCATTCTAATACAGACCTCCCCTTTACTCCTCCTAAAAATTACATTGGCTGCTGCTTTTTTGACTGAATCAGAGAACAGCCACTTTAATTTTTCTTAATAAGTGATCTCTCTGTGAAAACAGGTGTTTAGGTGCTATTTGTGCCTAATCCATGATTTGGGAGCGAGCCCTTCACTGTACCGGTTTTCCCTTTGGCCAGAATATATAAAGAACTGAATTGATAAACTCCAAAAGAGCAAATGATGCCATCATTAAGAGGCAAACGAACTCATCAGACAGCAATCAGCCAAAGCACACATGGCCAGGAAATACCTGAAGACATGTTCAACATATTTATCAATCAAAGAAAGAAATGAGAATCAGAACTTCTTTGCGGTCCCATCTTAGTCAGAATGCTACCATTAAAAACAAAACAAAACAACAACAACTAAACAGCAAATCTTGATGAGGATATGAGGAGGGTGAAACTCGTACCACTGAAAGGTTTTCACAATGGAAATGAATTCTTTCCCTATAGAAATCAGTGTACAGATTCTTTGAAAAGTTGACATAGCTCTTCTATAAAAGCAAGCCTTACTCCAGTCAAGTCATACTACATCTGGGTTACACTGAAAACAATCAACTTACTGCAAGCATTACCTACATAACAATTTTCAGCACCTCATTCACAACAACCAGCTTATGGAATCACACTGGGTACCAGTCAGAGATGAACAGATGCAGAAAACATAGTGCCTGTAAACAGTGGCATTTTGTCCATAATGGAAATGAGAATCCAATAGGAAATGATAAGTTAGAGATTAAAAAAAAGAAAGAGAGATCAAGCTTGGTGGCAAGCACCTTTAATGTGCAGCCATCTGGCCTATTAAGAAATGTTATTCTAAAATCAGATCACATAAAAAATATTGTTTCTTTTTCGCACTTGATATAGTCTCTTCTTGGTGCCAAAGAGAGCTATTCTACATATAGTTCGGCCTACAGGAAATTCTGAATAAGACTCAACCTAATAACTGTGTAACATCAATTAAACTATTTCTTCATAGTTTATTGCTTTTATTCTACCTTGTTTTTTCCCTCTGGTTCCAAAGTTTTATATATTTTCATAGATTATGAACTATGCAACCTATGAGCTACTGGAATATGTGTGGAAAGTGGAAACTTAACTGTAGAAGATTTCATGTGTATGCAAATCTATCTTCATCATTTAGTAGACAAACACTTTAGTCATGAATGTTCTACTTTGAGTGAATTCTTTCTATTAGAAGAAATTTTCCTTATCTTTGTGAAGTTTATCCTAGGAAATCAGTGCCTAAGGCATAAATAATTACTACTTAGGATTTTCCAGAAAGATAGTTTGTTTGAAATAAATAATAGCAGATGTCAATAAATTTTCACAGTTAAATATTCATCCAGAATTATACAAATACTCATTCCTTTGTTCTAAATATGATTGTCTGGTTGGAGCCTTTTGCTTGCCACTACTCCTTCCCTCCCTTTCTTCCTCCCTCCCTCCCTCCCTCCCTCCCTCCCTCCCTTCCTTCCTCCCTCCCTCCCTCCCTTCCTCCCTCTCTCTCTTCAAATCCTGCCTACTCAGAGAGCCTCCCAGTTCTGCATTCTTGGTTGCTACTATTCCTTCCTCTCCTAAAAGTTGTCAGCCACACAAGTCCCCACCTAAGCATCAAGTTTTTGACCATACTTGGTCACAAACCCAGCTTGTGGTGAGCACATATCAGCCCTTGCCTCCAACCTCCCTTTTTCCCTTTGAAGGTGCCACTCCCCTGGCCCCAATCTTAAAGACCAGAGGACCTGAACAGGAGATGCTCTCAACTGTTATATTTTAATTTGGCTTGGTTTGGTGGTACAGGAGAATTGTCTGTATTCTGTCAATCATGTTTTAAATAAACGCTGATTGTCCAGGCAAGAAGTATAGGCAGTAAACCAGACAGGAAGTAGAAATGATGTAATGAGAACAGGAGAATTCTGGGAAGGAGGAAGTTGATTCCTCTCACTCCTGCCCAGATCACCAAAGCAGCAGGATGTGATCTGCCCCACTAAAAAAAGGTACTGAGCCACATGGCTAACATAGATCAAAAAAATGGGTTAATCAAGATGTGAGAGTTAGCCAGTGAGAGGCTAGAGCTAATGGGCCAATCAGCTTATAATTTATGGAGACCTATGTGTGATTTTCTTTGTGGCTAAACAGCTAAGGATACTGGGCAGGACAAGTATCCTTAGCAGGCCCCTGTTCATGTTACAGTTTGGCTTACTCTTGGGTGGAGAAACTCCTTATCAGGGGGCAAAAACCTATTAATAGTGTAGAGAAGTTGATTTGTGTTGAAGATACAAGTGATTGGCTCTATAATCTTTAAATATTGGGATGATATTCTATAGGTATTAAGAGGAAGAGTTAGAGCTCTATTTTAGTTTCAAGCTAGAGCATGAAAATTCACTAATAAAACTAAGCTTCCCTTCTTTTATTATTCTCTATTCCAGTTACTTATTACCTTTTGATAAATTATTTAGAAACCCACTGAGGTTGCATGGGTTGGCAAATTAGACTTTAATTTTTTACTCCTATAACCATCCAGCTTTTCTCAAACCCTGCTATATACCCTATCCAAATTTCTTATCCTCTCTCACTTTTTTAAAAAATTACCCACTGAAAACAGTTTGCACTGTTCATACTTACACGGATGTGTAGCCATCTTTGTGAGTGTGGACAACCTGTGTGAGATCATTGTTATGCCCAGATCCTCGAAGTCTCCCAAAAACCAACAAGAAGACCAAATCCTGTATGTAAAAAGCAAAAAGCCTTTATTTTAGGCAAGTTTGCAAACTTAGTCTCTCCGCATGTCCAATGTATTGGAATAATCGGAGAGCCCCGAGCTCAGTTAGAGTTGGGTTTTTATAGTAGTAAAGGTGGGGGTGAGGGATACCTAAGGTTCAGGATCCCTGATTGACTGACATTTGTCTAGGGGTGTCCTGATGAGTGTGTGCTGGCAGGTGATTCTATCTACAATGATTGGAACGTTAGGCATTTCGTTTGGATAGTCTGATTTTAGGTGGTGCTCGGGTAATCTCAGTTTGTGGTTCTTCCTGCAACCAGGTATTGCGTCAGGTTAAACTACTGAGACACAGGCCTCCATTAAACTTATTGATGGCTGATTCCTACACTGGCAGGTGATAATGGTTGGAAGTAAAGAACTTCCTTTGGGTGGTCTGTTTTCTATTTAGCTTATCATGGCTGGCCTGAAATAAAAAAAAGGTCTCTCCTTCTCCCAGCAGCTTACAGAACTGTTCAGGATGTTTTTATTCTAATAAAATTGACAATCAAGATTAAATATCAAAAATAATAAAACAAATTTCTTAAACCTGAGTTGCTCAAATAACAGAACATTTTATTTTAATTTTGCTCTTTTCCCCACTGGTTGGAAGGCTGGAAATTTGAAGTCCCAGTGTCTGCAGGGATATGCTGAGGACCCTAGAGAAGAATATTTCTTTGTTGTCTCCCAACAGGGTGACTGCTGACAATCTTTGGCATTTTGTGGCTTGATAATGAATCTCTCTTTTCTTGGCTCAATACCGAATCTCTCTCTTCTCTCTCTCTCTCTTTTTGTCCTAATCTTCACTGTGATTCCTTTCTTCCCTATGTGATTTTCGTGTCTCCAAATCTCACTCCATGGAATGGTATCAGCCATTGAATTAAAAGTCTTTTCTGTGGTCTAGCAATTTTCTCTGAATTGCAACATTCTCTCCAGGAGGGAAGAGAAGGTACCTGAGACTCAGGAAGTAAAACAAAAGGTCTTGTGTGGGCCAGTGGAATCTTGGAAGATTCGGGAAGGTCTCTCCTAGCTTTGTAGGAGGAGTAAAAAACTGGGGATGGGGGAGATTTTGACCAGGAAAACAGCAGAGGAGAGAGTATCCCACTGTCCAAGTGTTTGCCAGCTGTGCAGAGACTTCCAGGGTCATATCTTTTGTGAATTGTTCCCTGTGCTAGAGTGGGATTCTCTGTGTTGCAGCTGCTTCTTTGATTTAATTCCAGCTCCTGTCTGCTACCCACATCCCCATGCTCCTGTTAGTAAGCCTAGTGTGAACTCACCGGCTCACCAAACTAGACTTGGGTACAATCATTGTAATTTTAGTCTGTCATGTGTTGTCTTTCTAAGATGAATAGACATGTGTGTACCTCATCTCCCCAAGAAACGTCTAGCACACACCTTCTAGCCCAGAAAGGCTTCACCTTCATTTGATAATTTAAAATCTTTACTTCTTCATAGTATCACGTTTACATGTATTAGGGGTGAGAATTCAAAATAATTTTGTAGGAACACAATTCTATCTGCTACGCACACTGTCAAAGACCTAGGCTAACAATGTGAAGCTCTTAAAGACAGGGTTTGTTGCTGTCTTTAACCTGTCAAATCCTCTTTCCTCTTCCATTCTCCTCCCTTTCCTTTTAATGCCCCTCTTCTCTTCTGAACTATAATTTAATTCTCTACAAGAAATGTATTTATGATGCAACTCCACAACATGATTATTATATAAGAATATTTAAAGGATAACATTTTGTTTTAAAGGGAGGGCCTTGCTCTTGCCTCTAAGTGAAGTGTCAGACTATGTTGACTCTCTATGGGAAACCTGACCCTTTCTCAGAAGCAGATGGAGGTATGGAAAGGAAGGGTGGGGTGGGTGCGAGAAGAGGAGGGATTGGGAACAAGGATAGCTGTGTAAAATGAGAAAAGACTGTATTAAAAATTCTTAATAAAAAGGAAAATGTTAAAGTGATTTATTTTAAATGTTAAGAATTAATAAGTTTTATACAATTTTATAAATTTTTATTATTTTCTCTCACAGTATGTGGAGTTTATTTTTATGTATGAGATGGTACAACGAGAATAAAGGAGAAAGGAGGATGGAGGACTGGATGGAAGTTTCCATTGGTGCAGGTATTACTACGAATAAACTGCAGTTGAGGGTGCTGCTTCCCTTGAGCCCTGTGATTGATTAAAATGACTTCTCATGGAATAGATATTTATCTGCTGCTTCTCAGGATGATCTAGGAAGCAAACAGAAACTAAATAATTTTTGAGACCTACCAGTAACAAGATCATGGAACAGATTTACAAAGAAGGGGAACTTATCTGCTTCCACAGAAAAGTCACAGGGTGGGACCTGATGCTGTGTCCCTGTCTCGTGATGCCTTCAGGGCTGTGATATCTCAAATTCAGCTCTTCCGCTTGGCTGCCTCATTAGGATGATATTTTCAAATAGAAGCCTCTAAACCATGCAGACATGAGCCTTTTGAATAAGATGTCTTTCTGCAAGATATTTCCTGTTTTCTCTTTGAAGTTTAACTGTATGCACCCTGTATGATTTTCCAGTCCACTTTCCTTTCTTAGCAGGGTGCCCATCTTTGCCCTGTCTATCCCACCCCTCTCTTACAGAAGGGAGGGAAACTCTTCTTTGTCCACTGGCCTCTCACTTTGACATTTTTGATGATGTAAATTAAATGAAAAAGATCTCTGTCCTTTCTGGGAAGACCTATCCAAGCAGCTTGCTATCACCACTCTTCAAGAGGTGGCATGTCCCCAGCTGGTCCTCCCCTGCCTTGGCCTGCTTCCTGGAGTAACAGGACAGAGTACGTGTCACTTCACAATGACAATATAACAGAAGCCAGTGTTTGAAGCCACTGAAAATTCATAGCCTTTGAGCCTTTAGAATTACTCAAAAGACTTCAGGGAAATGATGTCTGCTTTTTCAAAGGAACAAAGTCTTCAATCTAGTGGGGCCCTAGGAAATTTCCATGGGTACATAGAACTTAGTATAATATTCAGCCAAGTCTTTGAGTGAGGTATTGCTCAATGCAATGATTAAATTTTTGGCTCTGCAGCTGATTTGATTTCCATTTCGCTCTATATTACATCAGGCAAATATCCAACCTCTTGAAGGTTGTGCCATCTCATCTAGAAAATGGTGACAATGATACATTGCTTCACGTGATTATTGAGAGGATTCAATGAGCAACACAGTCATTATTAATGGGCACAATTTTGCCACCAGGATACATGTGACCATGTCACACAGCATTCCTGGTCTATGACAGGGAGCAAGGTTTAGAAGGTAGAAATTGTGACTTTCTAAAACTTGGCACACTTTACAGAAAAGCCCCCACAGCAACAGAAAACTTCCAGTATAACACAACATACTCAACAGAGTTTGTCAAATAGGAAAAGTGAAGAAAATATTTGCCACATGCAATAAGTAGGATTCAATTACAGTCTGGAATTATTTTTGCAATTACCATATAAGTCAAACTCAGGTTTGTGAGTTTATTATAAAGATCAGTGTTTGAAAGTAAATATGTGACTAAAATCTTTATTGTTCTTTGAGATTATTTCACAATGGCAGTCTAAAACCCTCATGCCCTTTGTGGTTATCTCGGGAACAAGATAAAAGAGGCCGTGAATGTGATGAAGGTTCATAAAAATTTTTATGACAAGGCTTCCAGTTAGAGTAATTACTGTCACCATGCAATGTACTTTAGACAGGGTTTATAAAATCATATGCATTCAAAATGTTATATAAATATGTAATGCATAATCTCCTTGAATAATAAATGTATTTACCCAAAGTATAACTTAAGCGGCTTCTAAGAATCCATTCCAATTATTCAGGTAAACACTAGTGTCTTTATCCACCTTTCTTTTGTTGTTTTGTGCCATCAGAACAAAACTAGAATTATTATTTGATGATGAAGGTGGGAAATGACATCACCTAAAACATGCCCAGATCTTCCGTAGAAGTGCTACTGTCTTAACACCTCATTTTCGTCAGAGTTCAAGGACACTCTGGGATCTTTTCAGGGGCCTGCTCTTTCTAAAAAGAGGGTCTGCACAGTGGAAAGTGAAGGCCATCTTTTTGCTTATATGGGAAACTGTTAGTCTGGGTGAAAACCGTGGCAGACTCTTGACTTTGGATGCTGAAGGCTAATCATCGCACTTTTTCTAGGGACGAATCCACTCATTCAAGGATGAGTGTGGCATTCAGTCTCTTTGCATCTCACCAGCTTAGGAACCATATGAGTCAATGTCTCTGTGAATTTGTACAGAGAATTTTCATTCCATGACAGCACTATCATTGTTTCAAATGACACTTAAACACGCACAAATATGTTAAAATTCTGATTCATTGATTTCATCTGGGTGTGAATATGGTTTTGCTTTCAGAATTTTAGTTTCTAATTAAAATCCAAAACTAAATAGTAATAATAATAATAATAATAAACCAATCCTGGATATCTTAAGCAGCAAATAATTACAGCAATGCATCTTGGCAACATGAGCAGTTCTTTATTTTGTGTCTTTTTCTCAAGTGATTAAAGCAGTCACTCTGTGTTGGAGACATCATTACCCATTTTATATATGAACAAACTGAGACTTAGTAAACATTAAAGGTCACAGAGTCCTTTACTCTCATGAAGGCTGTTAGCCAAAGCATTCTCATGGCCTTCATGTCCTATGACTAGCTAACATCCAAAACCTGACACCGTTCATTGAATTGGTGACAATATAGCCTTTTTTTAGATTTGTCTTTTCTGGATGCCAGGTTCTTTTGCTAGGTTATGGGGTTATTTCCTGTCTTATTGCCTAAGGGATAGTCTTTACCTCTGTTTCTTAAGAGTAGCTATGTGGCAATGAAGGAGAAAATGTTATGTTAGGACATAAATTAGGAAAGAACTTAATAATAGATGTAATGATTAGTGACTTCCTTCATTTATCTCTCCTCCCTAATGAATGAATTCTATGCTAGTTTTACAAATTCAGTTGGAATTAGGAAGTTTATGTTCACCAATTGTCCTCTCTTGTCTTTGGAAATTACCATGCTGAGTCTAGATGGAAGATGGTACTCAGTGTCTGACACATTTTGGAGGAGAAAACCAACGTCTCCAGAAGCAACTGTGGCTTACACACACTGCCACTTTTCATCCTAGCCAGGGAGAGTGCCTGAAGTGTGCAAATTGATGTTAACTCTTTATTGACCCATGAGTTACTGATACCAATAACAACTTGTCCTTCATGGACAAAATGAGCATTTTCCTCTACCAGTTATTAAATAATAAATAACATTAAAAATCTCTAAAGGAAGTCCTGTATGGTCTCTAAACAATGTTCTATGGTATTTCTACTTATCCTTTATAAATGCTCCACTTTGTGCCACTTTTACCTGAATTATGTTGCTTTCATCTGAGCCATATAAACAATCTTGTACTGAAGTATTGGTATTACCACTGTCCTACAAATGAGAAGGCTGTTTGGATTATATAGTTGCTCACTCTATTCCACAGGTAAACTTGGAGAAGTCCAGGACTTAAAGCCAGGTAGTATGACTGTAGTGTTCCTGCTCCTAGCCCTTGTGTCTCCCTGTGCTGAAAGTAAGAGAATTTAAATTTAGTTACTACTCATGGTATCATATCTCAAAATGTTTACAACTCTTGTTAATGAGAAAATTGTTACTCAGATTTTACTGTAACATTTTAGAATATACACACACACACACACACACCTTGAATAAATAGGCACCTAGACATATGTATTTGCTTATAGAGGATGGGTTTTTGAAAGTGGTTGCTAATGTATCATATAGGGATCTGTGTGGTTAGTGTTAAATCCTTCGTACTTTATTTTACATAAGCAATCTGTGGTGTT
Organism: Microtus oregoni; assembly: GCF_018167655.1. NCBI lineage: Eukaryota > Metazoa > Chordata > Mammalia > Rodentia > Cricetidae > Microtus > Microtus oregoni. The sequence goes on from NW_024545003.1 coordinate 33,665, forward strand.
TTTAAAGAAAAACTTCCCCACAGGCTCAATATTCAGCAAACACCAGATCCTCAGTTACTGGTGTTCCCCGTTGATGTTTAGAAGTCCAAGCTTTGCTTGAGGATGTATGTCACTGTGGATGGACTATGGGCTTATATAGCCTCACCCTACTTCTCGTTTCCTATCTCTGCTTCCTGATTGTGATTGTGGTTGATATGCGATCCCTCAACTTCTTGCTCTTCCAATAGTTTGCAACCATGTCTCACAGGCATGATGGATTCCCTCTCTAGAACCAAAATGAACTCTCTGTTTTTTAAGTTGCCCTTGGCCATGGTTTTATCACTGCAAGAGAAAAGTAACTAATACCTTTCTCTTATCTGTGTTGATACTAGCCTTGCTGTGGATCTCGAAGTTGGGTTCTGGCCTGCTTCCCATTACCATGAGTTATAGCAGTTCTGGTCCCAGGTGGACTGATAAAAGATGAATCCATTTTTCATAGGCTGATCTGGAGCTCAGCTTATGAAGCACCAGTATCCTTAGTTGTGTGTATATTGCTGTTACCTAGTTTCTTAAATTGCTTGAGAAAAGATCAGTTACAATATTTCTTAAAAATAATAACAGTATGGAAGATAAAACTCCACTGTTTCTGTCCTTAAACCTCACAAGGAAAAATAAAATCTGTTTAGTCTGCAGTAATTTGGCAGCTTCAAGTTTGAAATTTCTATTACTTTCTGTTGTTGAATTTAGAGCCAAGTTCTTATCTCTCCTTTTGTCTTAAGACATCTGCACAGATTTTGTTGTATAATTAGTACAAAATGTTCTCTTTGGGCTTCTGTTATTTAACAGAATCCTTTGCATTAAGGTTTATAAATTTGCCATTTTTTCCAGCCTGCAAAAGTGGGGCCATTTCTGTTGAGTCTGTCGTTATTTTGATCATTTTCCATTCTTCAGAAAGGAGACTTTACCCAGTAGCAAATAGCATTTACAATTCAAGAACACTTCTTTTTTAGCTGGTTCCTTTCTTAACCTCTTCTTCATTTCTGCTATTTCTTTTCTCTCTAGTCATCCCTGAGATCAGAATGTTTCTGGGATGTACATAGAAGTGAAAGAAGAGGAAAGAAAGCATTCATAGAAAGGTTACTTTCTAGGATTTCCCCCATGAATCTTAACAGCAAGATGGAACACAGTGAAATACAGAGCATCCTGTTTGCGAAGAGTCTGTTTATCATCTAAAACCAAGTTACAGCAAAGCACTTAGACAGCGACGCCTGGGCGAGCCCAGCGTCTTTCATTGGGGTCTTGCATTTATCTCATTTTGTCTGTTGCTCGCCATCCCACATCTGCTGACTGGTCCTTACAGCCCAACCAAAATCTCATTCTCCATTCATAGGACACTCCTTTATAGGAAATTATGCTTTTCCATATATAGTTTAAATATTGAGTGGATACATAGATTCTACATTCAAGTATTTGGATTAAAATTTCAGATCAAACTGGGTTAACTGAGAGTAGAAGGAGTCAAATGTATTGCTTTAATTGTGCAAGGCCATTCTGCCGTATGCTTCTTGCAAGGGGCGTGTGTGTGTGTATGTGTGTGTGTGCACTAAAGGCACATTTTTTTTTTTTAAGTTGGCTTTTGAACAATTCGGTCGATCCCTGACAGTTTTACAAAAGTCTTCTGTGGCTAACCACAGTAAACAGAATCCTTTTTTAAGTTTTATGGTATAAGTTCCAGTAGTTATCCAGGGTTAGAAAGAAATAAAAGGAAAGAGCTAGTTAAATAGTGGATTGGTCAAGTTCACAACCAGATTCCTGTGGGAAAGGTAGGCAGAGAAGGTGAGTTATTCCTGGCCTCTGATTCCCTATTCACCTAGCATTTCTAAAATTATGCTTTTATCTTCCAATGCAAGTGGGCTCATAAGAGTCAGACGACTCTCGTCATGTGATTTTCAGTTACTCCAGTTTCTAATGTTGATTAATTAATTGATAGCTTTGCATGGCGTCCTCTAGAAGCCTGGTTGATAGAGACGACCCACTTATCTTCAGACCTGATATATTAGTTTTCTGAGTCTATATAACTGAAGGACAGACCTTGAATTGGGATGCAGTCAATAAAGGAAATGTCCTTTCACAGCCTGCCTGCCTGCTCCTTTAGGGACAGTGTCACGTCTCCGTGCTAGTTCCAAATTCCACAGTTGTAATTAGGAGAGAGAACGTGGACCATAAAAATGTTTTGTTGCAGAGTATCTGTCTCCTTCCAGATCAATGTGCAGAGATTTTTTTCACCCATTATTTACTTTTTTTTTCCCTCATGTTTTTCTTCTAAGTTTTAATGATCCCTGCCTGTACATTTAGCTGAGGTTAAAAATATCTATACCCAATCTCCTGGAAACCGGGAAAGGAATCAGCAGGGTTCAGGTGACGTTGGCAAGAGTAAGATGAGAAAGACAAGTTCACCATCACATTTTATATTTTATAAACGGGCTTTATTTTCCTTCTTAGCTAAACACATGTGATGCTCTTTATGCTGATGGCAAGGGACGGCAAACACAAGTATGTTGTTAATTTGTAAGTGTGTTTGATACAAAGAACAAATAAACATAACCTCATGAATATCTAATGCTGCTGATGGCAGCTGACATGAATTTTGGTCATCATTAAGTCTTCTCCTGCAAGGTCAAAGCCACCTGCTTCCTGGTGAAACTGTTGGATGTTTCTTTGATCCTGTTTGAACTCTATCAGAGAGGTCATGAGGTTTCCAAATTGCATTCTGGATTCTGTCCCTTGATTCACCGAATTTCTTGACATCTAGAAGGAATGGCCCTAGGGACCATGATATCTTGTATTAGGAATATTTCCTAACACGAGCTCCCTGATGATGCAAAAATTCCCAATCAAGCCAAATCAAAACAAGCCGAATTAAGAAATATCCAGGTTTAATGAGAGATCTGTGTTCTCAGGTGGCCCCAAGGGGGAAAAGGGAAGCTGCAGGAAGGAGACTCCCGGAAGAAAGGGAGACCACGTGTTCCTCTTTTGGGAGATGACTTAAGTACCCTGGGGAATGATCCAGACCCCATCCCCAGGGAGGGGTCAGGATCTGGCCTGCTGGGATTTGGAATCCAGACCAGGCCTGGGGGGCTGGGATAGATGCGAGGGACTGGGGCTTATGCTCCCAACTTGACATCTCGTTCTTTTGCCTCACGATGGGGACTTCTGCCACAGTTCATTAACTTATGGTAGATAGATTTAATTGTCCTATGCGGAGAGGAGCCCTTGGGACACTGATAAGTATTTATAAAATAAACAAACACGAAAAGAAACAAACCAACAAAAAACCCAAGGAAATCGACAGGGAGGTTGAATATCTCATAGAAAGAACAGAGCAATCTAAAAGTTAATGGAACAGGTATAGTAATAATAGAAATAACATGTCTGCTGTTTTCTCCTTTCTTTTTCATGTTATTGATTTCCTATGCTATAAATGCAAACCCATTTTTCTGAGGCAGGGTTTCTTTGTGTAACAGCCCTGGCTGTCCTGCAACTCATTCATAGACTAGGTTGGTGTTGAACTCACAGAGACCCACCTGGTTCGGCCTCCCGTGTGCTGGAATTAAAAATGTGCACCACCCCCAGCAGGATGCAGCCCCATTTTTTACCCTAGAAGAAAAGTGAGAAATGTTTTTATCTAGTACCTTCTCTAGACACTGAAATATTTTCTTTGGTCTGGGGAACTGGTTCAGTGTATTTTCTCTGTAATTATAAGACCTGAATTCAGATCCCTAGCACCCATGTGACAAAACAGCATGGCTGCATGTGCCTGAAACCCCAACGTTAGACATTGGAAACAGGAGGATGTAGAGAGTCCACAGATCAGTCAGTCTAGCTGAAAGAGCAGGCTTGCATTTAGTAAGGAGTCCTGACTTTAGGTGACATGATGGAGGTGATAGAGGCATCTAATGCTCTTCTCGTTTCCGCATGTGCGTGTACAAGCATGGACATCCACATTAAAGCATACATCTATCTCTCTCACACACACACACACACACAGACAGTGAGAAAGAGAGGGGGGGGGAATGTTAAAAAGTCTATACTGTATGTGCATGTATTTGATTTGGTACTAAAAGGCTGTGTGTACTCATACAGAACAAAGTCTATTTCCATGACAAATATTAATAATTTATAATGCCAACCTTTACTACTATTAACAATTTCCTAACTTTTTGCAACGTTTTATGATTTATCAAACCTTTTCACACATTGCCAGGAGAAAACGTAACATTATTTATTTTAGGTTTAGATAAGAAACTAAAACCAATACAGTGCTAGTAGCTAAGACCAAAATTACAGCATCTGTGAATACAGGTCTATAGAGTTTTGGTTATATAGAAAGAAAAAGGATACAGGTCAAGAAAATCCTCACATTCGCATTTTAATAGCCTCATAATAATAAGCTGCTCTGATTAGTTTGAGAACACTAAATGTATATAGGTGGAATGAGAAAATGATGTCATTATAGTCTGCTGAAATGTTAAAACAAATTAGCTCATTGTAGTACGTAGGAGGACATGATGCTAGAGAAATAAAAATAAAAAATGACTATCCAAAATTTACATCGCATTCATTCACTCAATTATTCAGATTTTGCATAAATAATTCATCTCGGTATGGCGATTAGTATGCTATCTCTAAAATTATTGTCATAGACATCCTAGCGTGATTCAAACCTTTGTTGAGATTTGATGGGGTGGTAGACGTTACCCCTTGTGAGTATGCCGTTATATCCTAGGAGACAGCAAAAGACTCACTGGGAGCTGCAAAGGCAGAGGCCAGAAGCCTCAAACCTAGCTGGGATTCTGCATGCTGCTTCCCAGGTTTTCTGAGAAAAGATAGCATTTGCTGTGTGAAGCATGAACTGAAGTTCTCATGGTGAGAGAATAGGAGAGGTCTGTGCACTCAGAGAAGTGGAAGGGGCCTTTGAATTTAAACTGAGTTACTAACTGAAGGCAAAGTAGTATGTACGGATTGCGGAAATCAGATGAACGGAATTCGCTGGGAAGTGGGGTTGTTGGCCAAGGGTGAGGAAGGGAGCTCCATAGAGGATCTTGTTTCTTTTGCACTTAAGCCTACGAGCAGTAAAAGGTGCTGTATGACTTAAATTGGAGGCATTAAAAGATCAAGGATAATGCTATTGAAAGGATGTTGCTAAATGTCTAGCTCTGGTTAGACAGGCGATTTTACATCCCGCAATTTCCCTGTATAGAGCAACAGTAAGTCAGAATAGCTTTTATATCTCCTAAAGAAGTTGAAGTGTTAAGGGTAACATCCTCCTAAGACAGCATCTATGGCCACATGGCTTCACTGATAAATTTCATTAAAAAAATGCAATGAAGAAAAATTATTGATCTCACCAAAGGGCTTTCTCAAGGAGAAAAAACGACATTTAAAACATTTTGTGATATCTTATGAATTCCACCTAGTTCCGTAGTTCACTGCAAGAAAGGCATAGGCCAATATATTTTATGGGAATAGGTTCAGTATCAACAAAATATAAGCGAACTGACCACACCAATAGATAAAAGTTGAATGTTTCATTCCAAATGACGACTGTCCTAATATTTTAAACGCAATTAAATTAATAAGTCACACAGGCATGTTAAGGGAGGAAAATTCCCTGTGACTATCTCAGTGCAGAAAAGAACTAGACAAAATTTACCAGTTGTTCATAGTAAAAGATAACAAAATCTGGGGAAGGAGGTGGATTTCCTCAATCAGACAGATATCTTCAATTAATACTGTCATTACAACTAAACTGAAGAGCCTGCTGCTCTCCCGAGGTCTTCTGTTCAGAAAACAGGGCACTTTATTCACTTTTGAGAGTTCCTCTGTTCATCTGTAAAACAGGAATTATAATCATTACCAAAAAGTTTGCACTTGTGATTGTGTTAACACATTAGAAAGAGCCAATCAGTTTGGTTGGACTCCATGGAGATCATGATTACAAGCACAGAATTAAAATTCTCTAACATTTTCTGATGAGCCCCCTGAAAACCCCTAGACTACATCTTCCCCTCAATTGTTTATTACCTCAAGTTTTGTATTATTTAGGGCCTGGAAAGTGATTTAAATTGTTTGGCCAGCATCTCTTTTTGACTTGTGTGACCTCTAGCTCTCCCTTCAGGGTTGGGCGGAGATAGTTCATGAAGCTAGACAGATTTGCAATCGGTTCTTCAAGTCCTTCATATTGGCTTAGGTGGGAGGGGGACAATTGACTCAGTTATTATTTGTTACCTTATTGATGGATATTTAGGTGTTTTTCCTCATTTTAGCTCCTATCGACAAAAGCTTATTCACATTGAATATTCATACTCCAGTACTCTCCTCTGTAAGCGATGTTTTTCTTTTTCTGAACACACCAGGGAGAGAATGGGTCACCTCTTGAGTTCTGCATGATATGGACATTAATTTTGATGACTTCTAATATTTCTCACTCCTTTCAATAAACTAATTGGAAAAAAAATAGTCCTTGGTGCTTGATAAAACTTTACAACTGGGAGAGTGGATAGTGCATGATATTTATGCAGAAATTAGCAAAGTCATTATTTTTCAAACTCTTTATATTATTGTGAACACATAAATCTTAATGAGATTTCCCCCTCCCGATTCCCCTTAGGGCTCAGGTGCTTCTAATTCAGTTGTCAAATGTAAAAGTTTACACTAACGAAACAACTGTTCTTTTTTCACATTATTCAAAGAAATAAAAAAATCCTATATTAATTCATTGGTCATGATAAGTCTTACATTGTAATTCAGACACTTCTCTGTTTCTGTTACAATTTTCTCTCAATCAGCAAAGGAGAATTGTGTGTGACTTTTCTTGTGGCGTTTTGAGCTAACATGTATTCATTTCAGATAGGACATTGAGAACACAGTAACTAAACAATTCCACCGAAGTCTAACCTGGTGAACCAATGACTTTATTGTGCTTACATATGGGTACAGGAGTAAAAGGTCACAAACAGGGGCATAGGTGATTCAAAGATAACTGTCATTACCTAAGCTCCCACCTCAGCAACAACTTACAGTAGCTGCATTGCTGGGTTCCTTGAACAACTGGAAGGTAGTTTGGCTGATGGGAGAGTCTCCTGTAATAATTGTGAGTCCACAGTTACACTCCAGAGGATGAAATTGGACTATGATAGTAAAACAGAGTTGTCTTCAGTAGGCATCCAAATTTCAAGAAAAGTTAGTTTTGGAAACTAACATTTGGACAAGAAAATAGCTTTGTGATATCAGAGATGTAGGTATTTTTTCATATCATTGATTGTAGAGATCTAAAAATATCACCTAAAAATGAGAACATAGGTTGAAGTAGCTAAATTTCAGATTTTAGAAGAATTGAGGGTATGTTAGAGGTAAGGTCAGTGTGGTGATTTGAGTAAAAATGGCCCCCATTGGCTTAGAGATTTGAGTGCCTGGTCACCAGGAAGAGGCACTATTTGAAAGGATTAGGAGATGTGGCCTTGTTAGAGGAAGTGTGTCACTGGCTGTGGGCTTTATGGTTTCAAAAAGTCCATTCCAAGCTAAGAGTCTTTATTTTTCCCTACTACCTATGGACCCAAATAGAGAACCCTCAACTACTTCTCCAGCGCCATGTCTGCCTGCATGCTGACATGCTTCCTGCCTTGATGATAATGGACTAAACCTCTGAAACTGTAAGCAAGACCCAGTTAAATGCTTTCTTTTATGAGAGCTGCTGTGGTCTTGGTGTCTCTTCACAGCAATAGGATGTTGACCAAGACAGAATTTAGAAGTGAGATTCAGAAATATTGCTAAATGAGTGAACCCACATCAATACCCTGAACCATAACCTAGGATCCTTGGAGCAAAGCTTGTACTCAAATGCTTCATTGAGTATATGGTCACCAAGAAGCCAGCACAGTGACATTCAGGTAGATGATAATGTCATGGCTTGAGATTGCTTTCTCCACAACTCAGAAGCAATGCTGAAATTCTCTATCCCCAAGAAATCTGTCTGCAAATAATGCATACTGATACAACTATGGCTTGACTGTTAAGATTTAAGTAACTGATATGATTTGAGGCCTTCTGCCTAAAAAGAAATTTCAAATCTGGTAGTGTAAGCGTGGTCATAAACTCATGTCTGCGTAGATCAAAGACCCTAGGGTAGAATCTGCTGTTGTGTCTTTGCTTAAATGGCCATGCTGTCAATTTCCTTTTAAATATTTATGTTTATATATAGACATGTGCTGACCTTACCTTGAGACAGAGAAGCTTCTCCTTAAGGTAGACAGACATCAGTGGGGGGAGTCACATTGAGTCAAAGTACTGAGAGTAAGAGGCTCAGTGCTCTGCTCTAAACAAGACATCTATATTAAGCTTTGGGTTACCAGGACCCAGGGAACACTGCGCAAGAGGAGGTAGAAAGACTAAGAGCTGGAGAACAGCGAGTCTTGCTGTGAAATGCTGTCCTGTTGCTGTGGCACGGCTGGCGCAATCATGAGCTCATGGCTGCCACTGTCACTTGCATAAGACCTATCCAAGACGAAGCCAAACGCAAGTCTTGACACAGGACAGTAGACGATTGATCTCTAGACTCCATACCACACTGAGGAGATATTGGCTGTAAAGAGCTTCTTAGGTAGAGAGAATCAATCAGTCTTGTTGAGGATATGGCCACAGAAGGTTTTCCTGCTATAGTGGATAATCCCAGACACCCACACATATGGGCAGGATTAAATGGACTTAGTGAACAGAGATAACATGAAATTGGGAGGGGGTTGGTGTCGATGAGAGATATGGAAAGTGTGTAGTAGGGGAGAAATAGGGCACAGATCTACTCATACTCATATTTCTTTGCATACATGTATTTATTCCCCCAAAATATTTTTTCAATTCTACTTTATAAATAATTATCTGGAAAGTAGGAACTATGAGAAGGTTTATGAATGTAAAATTGAGCATATATACAAAGAATGGAAATTTATGTAGATACTTAAAATTGCAAGATTGAAAAGTTACCACGTGAATATGTGGTTCAGGTTTGAAATCACAGAAATATATGCAGATTATTAGTGGGTGAATGTATGTTTAAAATACTTTAGCCACCAGGTGGTGGTAGCATTTGCCTTTATCCCAGCACTCAGGAGGCAGAGGCAGGCAAATCTTTGTGAGATAAAGGACGGCCTGGTCTACAAAGTGAGTTAGAAGACAGGCTCCAAAGCTACACAGAAAAGCCCTGTCTCAAAAAACAAAAAACAAAACAAAACAACAACAAAAAGCTTTAGCTGAATTCTTGCTAAATAGGCAAGTCTTTGATCTAAGTATGATCTTAAATTCTCTTGTCTTCGTATTTATCATATGTAAAATGTAAGAAATTGACTTGAATTTTTGGATGTTTTCCCTAAGATTCAAAATCCTTACCTAAAAATGGAGTGAACTAAATGAAATGAGATAGTCCATTTGATAAAATATAACAACATGTCTAAGACTCTTGCCTCCTTCGCCACATTCAGCTATATAAGTAACACCATATTTTATTGAGACGAACTCTCAAACAATGAGTTTAAGCTTCCTGTTAGGGGCCAGTAAGATGGTTCAATGTGCTGCCAAGACCGGTGATCTAAGTGTGATCACAGGACCCGTACGATAGAAAGAGAGAAGTCACTCTTCTGGGTGGCCTCCGGCCACCTCACACATGCTCTGGTATGATTGAATGCTCAGTTACACATGAAATGAATAAACATAACAAAATCATTAAATGTAATCATCAAAATTTAGAATTTTGTTACGGCTCTATAGCATAATGAAAATGAATTTTGAACACATTTCATCTAATAAATGGCAAGGGAATAACCCATTTTCTCATTGGTATTGGAGATATTCCTTTTGTTTGTGATGCATTTTTATATAGACTTAATTTAGTTTTTCACATGCAATTTTAGTGCTTTGATGTCGTTCAAACATTTTACATAAAGCAAGAAGTTTTTATTTGCTATATTAGCTAAACCCTATAATACTAATGGAAAGATAACTTGTGCCAAGTCATTTTAGTTATTAGAATAAGAAAAAGAAACCAATCAAGAGAGAAACTAGCTATTTCTTGAATGAGAATTTGCTGTTAATTATAATGTGCTATTTTTATTTTCTAAGATTTAGACAAAAGATATTTTGAAGCTTTAGGTTTACTCTATAAAAGGGTATTCAACTGCTTTATGATTTTGTCATGCATTAGCTATTTGAATTTAGGACCATATCTGATATTGTTAAATATCTAAACTGATTCTTTAATGGGTAAGATGTGAAGACACTGTTATCTGTGTGGATTATACACATTGAATGCCAGAAAACTAGGAAATGCTCAATAACAATATTATTTCTTTAGAGAAAATTCTTCCCGTGACTTTTTAAGAAAATTAAGATGAAAAGATTTTCAGAAATTGAGAATAACGCCAAAGTAAATTGATGTGGGAATCATTACTATTATATCCTAGTATTTTAATTATCCTTGGTTTCATTTTTTCCCGAAAATACAGACAAAGACATCTGAATTAATGTAGGCATAATTTATCCTTCTATAAACTAAGCAGTTTGAAAGGTGTTCAGTTGGCATGAATTGCCTTACTTTAAAAAATTGATGCATGAAGTCATCCAATTATCCAAGCTGATGTACATTTATTATTTTATGGCATATTTTAAAAAGCTAATTGCCACGTGTATAGAGAATAAGACATTCAAATTTACAGAAATATTGAGTAGTAGAGGGAATATTTGCTTAGATATCATCAAACTTCAGCTCTGCTTTAATCTTTAGCCTTTTTTTCAAATTCATTTATTGTATGAACATGAGTATTATTGTATCAACATGAATATTTCTTTGCATGTATGTATGTGAATCACATACATGTCTGGTTCCCATAGAACCCAGAAGAGGTCACCAGGTCCCATGGACCTAGAGTTATAGAAGGTTGTGAGTTGTCTTGTTGATGATAAGAACTGAACCTGACTCATTGTCTGCAAAAGTAAAACATGTTCTTAACCGCTGAGCTCTTTCTCTCCAGTCTCCAAACTTTTCATCAAGGACCTACCATGTTCAAGGCACCTAGTTTTCTGTCACAAGGTTTACCATATAATGTGGAGCCTGGCACAGAATATGCGATCAACCTAAGTTTGATGGGTAACACCATGAGGAAAACAGCATGGATATCAAAAGAGACTGTGACGTTCAGCAATTACTCAGGTGGATCAGGGACTAAGAGAGAAAACCTAGGTGTTTTCAAGAAGGATCATTAAGACTCAAATTGGAGAATGTGGAAGAAACACTGGTTTTTAAGGACAGAAGATATGAACTATTTCATCTAAAAGATTACTGTGCATTCAGTGGACATTGTATATACTTCTGACAGTACCAAGAGGAAGGGCCTTGCTAACTGTTTTGTTTGAATCACTTGGAATTACAGGGCTTAGAAGAAGAATCAGATTTTTATATAATTTCCTATGGACCTAAGAACTTCATAGTACATCCTTAATGCATTCTTTGCTTGCATATCCTTTTTTTCAGAACCTTAAACATGTGTCCAAGCTACTTTTGTTGCCAATCTAGATGATTGATTAAAGTAGCCTCATTAGTCAATGATCTTCCTTGCTTTTCTGATGTGGGATTCACCTCTGTAAGCTGTGAATACCATTGGTTAATAAAGAAACTGTCTTGAGCCTGTGATATGGTTTAACTTAGTTAGGTGGAGAAAACTAAACTGAATGCTGGAAGAAAGAAGAATGGAGTAAGGAGAAACCATATAGCCCTTCCAGAGACAGATGCCAGAACTTTAGCAGGTAAGCCACAGCCACGTGGCGATACATAGATTAATATAAATGAATTAAATTAAAATGTAAGAGTTAGTTAATAAGAATCTAGAGCTAATGGACCAAGCAGTGGTTTAATTAATACAGTTTCTTTGTGTTTATTTCAGGTCTGAGCTGCTGAGCAGCTGAAATGATCAAGTGGCCTTCTTATACTTTCCCTCTTGGACCACTTTCTTAAGCTTATTTTCAACCTGACAACCAGAGTAATTTTTCTGAAATATAAGTTGTAACATGAGACTCCATAGCCAAACACCCCAACAAAAAACAATTTTAACATTCTTCATATGAGTGTCATTAATATAGTTTTAGGCACTGCTTTTTAGACTCTTATGAGACCCTATAGGAGCTGGTCCCTACCATATCTCTGTCTCCATCTTCTAAAGTTCTTTTCCTTGCTCACTTTGTTCTTCTATACTCCAGTTGTCTTGACCATGCCAAACTAGCTTCTTCCACTAATACTACAGCTTTTGTGTCTAGAATGTTCTTTCCTCAAAGGCTCACTTATCTTCCGCAGGTGTTTTTTTCACATTACATGGTCGTCAAACATTCTATTGAAGTCCTGCAAGCAGTTCAACATTTCTTTCTACAGTGCATTTGAGTTTTACTCACTGTCTTTGAGTAGTTAGGATAGAGATGGAGCCTGAGAAATGAACGCAGTACACAAGGACATGTGGTGAGAAGTCTGTGACACTTGGGGTTTTCTTCAAACTCTCTTATCCCTATTCAGGGATAAAATTTGCACAAAAAGAACCTCACTTGCTGAATCCATAAACTTTAGACACATGCCTCCATGCCCTTGTGGTGCAGCCATATGTCTGCTTCCTCTTGATGATTCAAAGTAAACTACCCTGTAATTTTTAAAAAAAGATTGTCCTGTGTGTATGCTTTGCCTATATGTATACATGTGTAGCTCATGCATGCATGATGACTGCAGAGGCTGAAGAGGTCTTGGAATTTCCTGGAATTGGAGTTCCAGACAATTATGAGCCACCATGTGGGTGCTGTGAACAGAACACAGGACTTTTGAAAGTGCAGGAAGTGCTTTTAGTTGCTGAGTCTTTTCTCTAGTCCCACATTGTAACCATTTTTGTGTTTGATCCAGAGTGTCAACTTTACCCTCACCATGTGCACAGACCCCAAACCTGCCCTTTTCAGGGTGGCTATTCTCATTATTTATTGAGATTTGATCCTGGTTAGTACTTTTCAAGAAAGATGAAGAATTTACAGACATGTTCATTGATTCCAAAATATCTAATTACACTTTAGAAGTATAGCTCTGGGCATTATGGAGGGTTTGGTGTTTATAGGTTTTGAGGCACTGTATTGTGCCATGCTTTTTCTTGGTAGGTCTGGTTTTTTCCCCTTTCCTCTCCAGTTTGTTCTCAGTTTTGTATTTTATTATTTGCCTCTCTGAGATCCTGTTTGTCTAAACATTTTACTCACATGACTGTATTTCTTGGCAAATATCTCTAACACAATGCTTTGTGTTTTTATTAGGTTCATGTCCATCCATGGGTTGTTCATGGACATTGGTAAGGATAGACGTGGTCACTGGCATT
>NW_024545004.1:0-46868 GCF_018167655.1 Microtus oregoni
TGAGGACCATCTAGGTTATTTCCGGGTTCTGACCATTGTAGAAGGAGCAGCGGGCCACTTCCCACTGCCTGGCTCCCAGCCACTGGCTAGCTTTAGGCAAAATAACTACACAGAAACTGCATTCTTTTAAACATTGCTTGGTCCATTAGCTCTAGCATCTTACTGGCTAGCTCTCACATCTTGATTAACCCATATTTAGTAATCTGTGTAGCACCACGAGGTGGTGGCTTACCGGGAAGGATCTTAACTTCATCCATCTCTTAGAGGAGAGCTATGGCATCTGCCTCATTGCCTTCTTCCCAGCATTCTGTTCTGTCTATTCCACCTATCTAATTTTCTGTCCTATCAAAGGGCCAAGGCAGTTTCTTTATTAACCAATGAAAGTAACACACAGACAGATGACCCTCTTCCATCACACTATTATAAATGAAACTGCTATGAACGTAGTTAATCAAGTGTCCTTGTAGTATGACTGAAAATTCTTTGGGTATATTCGCAGGTGTGGAACCTCTGGGTTTTTGTAAGGAGGCTGCTAGTTAGTTCCTAGCCACTTAGCCCAGAAATAATCACAGAGAACCTGTATTAATTAAATTACTGCTTGGCCCATTAGCTGTAGCTTCTTATTGGCTAACTTACATATTAATTTGACCCATTTCTATCAATCTGTGTATTGTCACAAGGCTGTGGCTTGATGGGAAAAGTTCTCAGCACCTGTCTTCAGAGGCTCCATGTATTTTCCCTGACTTTGCTTTTCTTTCACGCAGCATTCAGTTAGTTTTCCAGCCTAGTTCTATTCTGCCCTTGCCATAGGCTCAAAGCAGTTCTTTATTCATTAACCATTAAAAGCAATACATAGACAGATGGACCTCCCACACCATTTCCCCATTTCTCTTTAAACAAATAGGAAAGATTTAACTTTAACAGTAAAATTACATATAACAAAATTGGTATCAAGCAAGAATTGCAGTTACAATATTTATATTTACTTTATCTTTATCATAACTAAGGAAAACTGTATCTATTCTTCAACTCCATCAAAGACTCCAGAAGGATATAATATAACCTAAGTAAACAGGAAATGCATTGTAAACAACTTTCAAAACTGGAGAATTGACAGAGACATCTTGCTGTCTGGACAGTAACCCAACATTATTCTGTACGTTGGGAGGCATCCATCTTCAGCCTACAGGCTCATAGTATCCAGAAGACTTTTCCATCAATCAGGAAATTTCAAAGACAGTTCCCCCTTTACTGGAAGTTTATTAGTAACTTTATTCTATGTCCTGCAAAATGATTAGAAGACTCTTTCATAAAGTAGGAACCCTGAAAGATTGTCTCACTTTTAGGCAAGTTCAGCATTCATTTCTCGGTGGTTCATGTATGTCTAGTTCATCAAGCAGTCCAGTCAAGAGCAATTTCTTGCTCAAATGGCTAACCAATACCATAAGACTCTTTGATGCCCATCTTTCTCTTGAAGTAATTGGTGCTGCCAGGAGCAGATATGTCTCATTGTCATAATAAGTCCTAAGTTTTTAAAATGTTTAAATGCCATATTCTGAAGGTCTCTGAAAGATTTGAACAATACCTAACATAAATATATCTTGATGTATCTAGAAAACCTAATAAGACTACAATATTGACTATTATAGATGATTATCTATTAACCTATATTTCTTAATTATACATTACATTTTTAAATGAACTGCACAAACATAATAACTTAATCAAGAGCAGAAATATACATATAACACAATTGACCTAAAATTTTTCTCAATGAACTAAGATCTAGATCAATGCAAAATATCCATCTCTATAGCATATCCCCCTTTAAAATGTAAAGAAACCTTTACAAACAATATTTGGGAATATGGGTGTAGTTATGCTCAACCTTTTCCTGCTGTTTATTGGGCAAAGTAATTTTTTGAGAGTGTTCACAGTGATGTCTCAGGGCATCTTGGGTCATCAAACCACATTAACCTGGAATTAAGCCACAGGTTCTCATCCTCTGTAAAACAAAAGAAGAACCTCTTTTCTAAACCAACATATCCTTATACTCAAATTTTGATGATGTGGGATTTCACTCTGTATGCTTGAATACCATTAATAAATATAGAAACTGCTTTGGGCCTATAGCAGAGCTATAGGAAAACAGAGATAGGTGGGGAAAATTAAGCTGAGTGCTAGGAGAAAGGAGGCAGTGTCAGAGAGAAGCCATGGAGCTGCCACTGGAGACAGAGTGCTGAAACTTTGATGGTAAGCCACAAACTCGTGGTGATGCACACATTACTAGAAAAGTGTTAAATTAAGATGTAATAGTTAGCCAATAAAAATGTTAGAGCCAATGGGACAAGCAGTGTTTTAATTAATATTGTTTCTGTGTGGTTATTTTGGTTCTCGGTGGTTGGGACGAACAAGCAACCTCCTCCAACAGATTGGCACTTAATGTGGGGAACTACATCCACATAAAAACCTAAAAAAAACTAAAAAAGTAATTCTAGACACAAAAGAACAGAGTTAAGCATGGTTTGGTGTTAGCATTTTCTTGGGTGGGCTCAGTTTGCTTGTAGCAAGCAGAGGCATGGCTCCTTTAAGAGAGGTTTTTCTTATTCAGCAGTGGCAAAAAAAAAGCTGCATGGTTTTAAAGTGCAGCCTCATTAAACCTCTCCACCACAAGTCAGGGAACCCTGATTGCTCTTCGAGCTGACGAGGGAGGGGGACTTGATCGGGGGAGGGAAATGGGAGGCGGTGGCGGGGAGGAGGCAGAAATACTTAATAAATAAATAAATTAAAAAAAAAATAAAAAATAAATTGCAGCTTCCTGGGCCATGCTGCCAGCTCAAATTCTGGCTATGGAGCATTTAAATGGCATTTGTGGGCCTAGGTGTTTGTATGCCCACTCAGGGTCAGGAGGAAAATAGCTGAGAACATGCCCGGGGCTCAGTGCTCCCCGCCTGGGCAGGCAGCGGAATCAGGTCTACTAGGCATTCACAGATAGGAAAACATGGCAGATTATGGCTGTCATACACAGAGATATATCCAGGCGTAACAGTGCTCTGCATGGCAGATTTAGCTATTACTCAGATAAAAAGTGTTTATGTGCTACATGCTCATTATCAGAGTTAAAGTACTGAGCATGGCTCCCACCTGGAGGTCCCACTGAAATGCAGCTTCTGTGTTATTATTCGAGTCTAAGCTAGCTGGGCAGCCAGGAACTAACAAGTGACCTTTTCCAACATTTTGATGTCAAGAAAGCTTTAGAATATCTATGCTGATTTAGCTTAGCAGCCCATGCTATCAAATGTTTCCATGTACTTAGCTCCTTCAGGGTCAGTGAAGACACAAATTATACATAATTCAGATTCTCTGTGTATTCTACATCTTTAATGGCTTATTAGTTTTTACTCTATTCCTTCTTAATATTTATTATCTTTCCTACTTTAATCTATGACTGTCTGTACTCTGTCTCTTTAAAGACTTTCATGAGGTATATGGAATCCAATTCTTTTGGAAAACTGCCATATTGATTTTCAAAGTGGCTATACAAGTTTGCACTACCACTAACAATGGAGGAATATTGCCCTTGTTCCACATTTTCTCCAGCATAAGCTGTCATTTGTGTTGTTGATCTTAGTCATTCTGACTGGTATAAGATGGATTCTCAGAGTCATTTTGATTAGCATTTCGCTGATGACTAAGAATGTTGAATATTTCTTTATGTGCTTCACAGCCATTTGAGATTCCTCTGTTGAGAATTTTCTGTTTAGATTTGTACTCCATTTTTAATTGGATTATTTGTTTTTGATATCTAGTTTCTTGAGTTCTTTACATATTTTGGAGATCAGCCCTTGGTTATATGTGGGGTTGGTGAAAATATTTTCTCAATGTGTAAGCTACCATTTGGTCCTATTGACAGTGTGTTTTGGCTTACAGAAACTTTTCAGTTTCATGACATTACATTTATTGTCTATCTCAGTGTCTGTGCTGCTTGTGTTCTTTTCAAGAAGTTGTCTCCTGTGACAATATGTTCAAGATTATTTTCCACTTTCTCTTGAATCCAGTTCAGCATAACTGGATTAATGTATTTTTGTTGCATTTAGACTTGAGTTTTGTGCAAGGTAATAGATATGGATATATTTGCATCTTCCTCATGCTAACACCCAATTGTATCAGTACCATTATGTTGAAGATGCTCTTTCCCAATTGTATAATTTTGGCTTCTTTGTCAAAAATCAAGTATCTAGCTGTATGAGTTTATATCTGGGTCATTGATTTGATTCTTGTGATCAAATTCTCTGTCTTTATGTCAATACCATGCTGTTTTAATTACTATTGTTCTGTAAAAGAACTTGAGATCAGAGATGGTAATACCTACAGAAGTTCTTTTATTGTAGAGGATTGTTTTAGCTATCCTCATTTTTTCCATATAAAATTGAGTATTGTTCTTTCAAGGTCTGTAAAGAATTGTATTGAATTTTGGGGATTGCACTGAATCTATAGATTGCTTTTGGTAAAATAGCCATTTTTACTATGTTAATACTACTTATCCATGAACATGGAAGATCATTTCTTCTGCTATCTTCTCCAATTTATTTCTTCAAAGATTTGAATCTCTTGTCATACAAGTCTTTTACTTGCTTGATTTGAGTCACCCCAAGATATTAACGTTTGTGTGGCTATTGTGAAGGTTGATATTTCCATGATTTTTTCTCAGCACCTTTATCATTTGTATTTAAGAGAATTACTGATTTTTTGTCAATCTTATGTATTTCTACTTCACTAAAGGTGGTTATCAGCCTTAAGAGTTCACAAGTAGAAATTTTGGTTCAGTTATGCATATTATCATGTCATCTGCAAATAGTGATACTTTGACTTCGTCCCTTCAAATTTATATCCTCTTAATCTCCTTTTATTGTAGTATTTCTCTAGCTAGAAATTTGAGTACTATATTGCATATACATGAGTGATTAGACAGTCTGGCCTTATTCCTGATTTTTGTGGAATTCTTTGAGTTTTCTCTACATTTAATTTGATGTTGACTATTATTTGCTGTATATTGCTTTTATTATATTTATATACCACATACTAAAATTAAACCAAGATCAGATAAACAATTTAAACAGACATATAAGCCCTAAGAAAATAAAGGTAATTATTAAAATCTGCTAATCAATAAATGCCCAGGACCATATTGTTTTAGGTCAGAATTTTACCACACATTCAAAGAAGAACTAATATGGGTATTTATCAAATTACTCCAGAAGATAGAACAAAAGGAACATTCCCAAATGCTTCTTCTGTGGCCACAGTTATTCTGATATATAAATCTCACAAGAACTCAACAAAAAGAGAGAATTACATACCAATTTCATTCATGAACATTAATGCAAAAATATGCAATAAAATACTGGCAAACTGAATCCAAGAACATATCTAAAAGATTATCTACCATAATCAAGAGGATTTTACTCCAGAGAATCAGTGGTTGTTTCACATATGAAAATATCTCAGTGTAACCCTCCAATTAAACAAAATAAAAAAGAAGAACCACATGATCATCTCATGAGATCCTGAAAAATCCCTTGACAAAATCCAATATCCCTTCATGATAAAAGTATTGGAGATATCAGGGACACAAGGAACACACCTAAATATAATAAAATCAATATACCGGAAGGAAAGATTGTGTCCAATTGACCTTTTCAAAACAGATACTTCTCTTCCCTCAGTTATTTTCAGTCTTAGACATTTCTACCGTCAGTTTGGATGGTGCTATATCTTTAGTGCCCCTGCTGATTGGAGGGCTATGACAAAGGTATTGGTTGATATAGTATTTCAAAGCTAGACTAGGTCTGTCTAAAAAATGAGGGTTCTTTGCCAATTATTACACAAATTCAGACACTTGTTAATTCAAAAATATACCAAAAGCAAGCTTCCTTTCTATTTTTCTTGATATGTAGTTTACTTTCCGTTTTTCCCCAGATTTCCATTTCTTTGATGGAGGAAGGTCATTGGTTAAATAAAAAGAAACTGCTTGGCCCTCATTGGTTAGAAGATAGGTGGGAGGAGTAAACAGAACAGAACAGAACGCTGGGAGGAAGAGGAAGTGAGCTCAGACTCCACAGCTCTCCTCTTGGGAGCAGATGCCTCAGAGAGATGCCATGCTCCCTGCTCCAGGGAAGATGCACATGATGAAGCTCTGACCCAGGATGGACTTAGGCTAGAATCTTCCCGGTAAGCGCCCCTAGCTGTGCTATGCAGATGATTAGAAATGGGCTAAATTAATATGTGAGAATTAGCCTAGAAGAGGCTAGATAGAAATGGGCCAAGCAGTGTTTAAATGAGTACAATTTGTATGTTGTTATTTCAGGGCATAAGCTAGTAGGCGGCCGGGGTGCTGCGAACACAGCCCTGCCGCTCTTATTTCAACAAATGGCACCCGACATGATGGACTAAACCCACTTAAAAAACCTGAGAAGGCTTAAAAATAAGGGAGAGAGAGTTTAACACAGATTTTTGCTGTTTGTTGGTGGCGTGCTGTAGAGAGATTTCCTGATTCGGCAACAGCAGCAGAAAAAACGCTGTGTCATTTTAAAGCACAGCTTCTTGGGGCTGTGCTGCCAGCGTGAACTCTGGCTTTAAAGCATTTGTGGCACTCTCCTTGCTAGAGGCAAGCAAGCTTCTCTCATCTAAGAGATGACTCAGCTTTAGCTGCAAAACCCTGCAGCTCATTAAGAGGTCCTGCCACGAAACACTTAAATGGTGTTGACGAAAAGCTGAAAGCATGCTTTTCGGTTTTCAGCCGTAGCAGGAAAAAAGCTGCGCCATTTAAAATGCCGGCTTTCTGGGCTGTCCTGCCAGGGCAAACTCTGACTCTTTGGGGCAGGAGGGCCAGCTACGGAGAGAGGACTTGAGTGTTGTCTGTTGTAGCTCACTTGCTGGCAGGGACCTTGAAATGCCATAGAGTTGTGGCAGTAAACATGGCTACAGCGTGTATATCCGCCATGAGGCTGGAAAGCCAAGGAATGGACTGGATCTAGCTGGCAAAGCCACGCCTTTAATCCTACTGAAATTGCTTGGTAAATTAAAGACTCATGTGGTCAGAAAAAGAGAGATATACAGTAAAGAGAGATTCAAAGACAAAGAAAAATTTTAAATGGTTTACAGTGTGTTAAAAGTATATGCAGACTAAAAGTTGAAGTTCTTAAAGTAAAAAACAAAAAAAAGGAAGAGAGTTGTTGTGTGTGGTACACACCTTTAATCCCAACACTTGGGAGGCACAGAGAGATAGATTTCCATTTCTTTGATGGAGGAAGGTCATTGGTTAAATAAAAAGAAACTGCTTGGCCCTCATTGGTTAGAAGATAGGTGGGAGGAGTAAACAGAACAGAACAGAACGCTGGGAGGAAGAGGAAGTGAGCTCAGACTCCACAGCTCTCCTCTCGGGAGCAGATACCTCAGAGAGATGCCATGCTCCCCGCTCCAGGGAAGATGCATGCGATTAAGCTCCAACCCAGGATGGACTTAGGCTAGAATCTTCCCGGTAAGACTGGTCCTAAGACCGGTGCTCACAGATTATTAGAGATGGGTTGATTGGAATATCAGAATTAGCCAGTAAGGGTTAGGGCTAAAGGGCCAAGCAGTGATTAAAAGAATATAGTGTCTGTGTAATTATTTCGGGGCATAAGCTAGAGGTAGCCATGTGGGTGGCCGGGGTGCCAGGGACGCAGCATTGCCACTCATATTACTACATTTCCTTACTTATTTTACTATTTTCTCCATGATACCACTTTTCTGCCAAGTGAAACAATAATTTGTCTTTCAGTTAATTGAGATATTTCATTCTTTAAGATAGAGTGAAGTCTTCTAAGCCCCTTACTGTCAGGTCATAAATGAAATTCTAGGGTCATATGCTCACTTCTGACAAAGTTGTATATTTCCATCACAATTATTTGAACCCTAATGGTTATTTCTTTTTTGCAAATCATACTCCAGTAGTTTTCTTCTACTCCAAAATAAATTTATTTCAAGTTATTCAAGACCAAATGTCTCTGAAGAAAACAACATAAAGATGTTTTCATTCTTTTCTTAGCAGGCTGAAGAAGAATGTAATAGATCTCTTGTGACTGAGTGGCCAGTTAAATTGCAGAATGTGATTGAGAATGGACTTTCAATTCTCTTTTTGTCTTAATACCAATATCATCTGTATCAAAACTTACTGTCATACCACTAAATTTTACTTTTGAGTCTTTATCAATTTTGCCACAGATAATGACCACATTTATGAAAATGTAGCTTGATAACTATCATATTCCTCAAAGCTCTATTTTATGTTCTTCAAAGCACTGATATAAGATTTTAACAATGGTAACACTGGTGTATGCTAAGATATAGTTATTTCCTTTTGTCAGATTAAAAATAGTCTACTGGTTATTTTGTCTCTGCCTATTTAGAATATATTATCATTGTGCTCCACCATAATCAGAAAGAAGTATCCATGAAGAAGCTACATGAGAACTTAAGATCTTGAAGCCCCAGGAAAAAAATAATAAAATGACAATAGAGCACATCATATAACATGAAATAATAGAGGAGGTAATACTGGGATCTAAGAGTTTTAGTGGGGTAGGAAACAGTGATAGAGGAAGGAAAGGGTAAAAGTTGGTCAAACAAAATTAAGGATTTATAAAAAGAATTATAAAGTCTATTAACCTTTTTAGGTAATTTTAAAGTTCCTTTTAAAAAAGACTGAACAGAGGTATCCCTCATGGTTAAACAATGCTGTTCCCAGAAGAAGACATTGATTATTAACTAAAATCTCAATCAAGCACCGGTAACTTCTTGACTAGTCACTGACCAGGCTAGTCAGAGACACCCCACTTTTATCATTGACATTGTTGTTAGTTTCCCACCATAAATAGGTGGTAAGTTCATAACTACACCATGAATTTTTATAGCAGGACTTAGAGAAATCAATTTGTAATTAAAGTCGAAGCTTCTTCCCTGACAACTAATTCATTAGTGATGGGAGGTGCTATAACTGACTATTGGTGGAAAAAATGACATAAGTAAACTTTCCTTAAGATGGACCTAGCATGCTACACTAAGGATCTGCTAGGTAAGGTATATGCACTAATATAATAGTGTCAAGTATGTTTATTGGGACAATATACTTCTTTCTTTACTTAATTTGTGGTCATCTCATCAAGAAAAATCTATTCCTAGTCCTGTAAACATGGTTAAAATCCATGGCTATAGAAAACATAGGTCTTAGAAGAAAGTCTATTGATGTTGTTTTGCTAAATAGTAATGTTCTTAAAGCGAGGTCTATATATTTATGTTTATAATAATAAATATGTGCTGCTCTCAACCTTTGTCAGAGATATTTCTAATTGCAGAAGGTAGGGATTAATGCATAGACTCAGAACCATTCAGTTTCTTTATTAACCAATGGTAATAAAGTATATTTACAGTATACAGTATGGCATACCACATCACATACTGTCTCTAACAATTTTGGCTTTTTATTAGTAGGATAAATGTAACCCAGAAAGTTTTAAATTTGTTGATGTACAACTGTCAATAATGTTTACTGGTGAAAGAAAATTTTAAATTATTTACTGTCCTCCATTGATAGCTATAATCTTCAATAGTGTTCCCTTCAAGCTGCATGGCATGTAGCTTTTACACAGGTAAAATGACTTATAAATAGGTCCTCATGATGCTTAAAAAACTAGTACTTTGGAACTAGTATTTTATATAAGCTCTAATCTTGCTTGTCACAACAACCAATTTTATGTCACATGGGGAACAAATGCAGGTCTATTATTTCTTTTCAGATTTGAAACAATTGTCTATACTATTTAAATAAAAAAATAAACTGCATGGGTGCTATAGAATAGCTGTCAATATTGACTAAATTGATAGAACAGTTACTTAGCTTTCTATTTCTTTTGCTTGTGCCCCAAATCTACTGACACAATTAACATACTCTGAAGAATTAATTTTCTATGAAAAGCTAACTTTTAACATTATGCAGTTTAATAACAGAGTAAGACCCTTCTCAGTGGGCCAACCTTAAATATAAAGATAGCAAATTTGATACTCAGATACTTAATAGCTGTAATAGCTACTTTCATTTTAACCATTTCAATGACCTAGGCAGATTTATTCATTCACTAAGCATGCATTGAGGCCTGCTATATGTTTTTCACATTACTTGCTCTGGGGATACAATTTAAATGTCAAGTATCAGTCTTCTACAAATCCATAATCCACTGAGAAAAATTAGACAAGAAAAGAGATAATTATACAACAGTGAAATAAATGTAGTCAGTGATAGGGTTGTATATAATGTGCATTAGAAAATTAATGTGGTAGTGCCACATAAAGTACACTTGAGATAAGGATGTCAAGTTAGTAATGTAAAGTACATATTATTCCTACTTTTTTACATAAGGAAATTTTAGGGGCCTTGTGATTTAAATAATAGCCTGAGATGACTCATTTTATTCATTCATTTATTCTACCAGTCATCAGTAACTATTCTGTCAGCCATGAGTAGGACAATAACCAAGACACAGGAGACCTTACCATATCTGTTTCATAATATATCTTTAAAATGAAGTTAGAATTTAGAATAGAAGAGAACAAGACTTTTGTATCTAAACTTCTTTTAAGAGCAATAGACACACATACTCACAAGACCATTAAGGAACAGAGTTATTCTTCTACCAGTTGTCTCCTATATTCTTTCTTCCTGGTTAATTGGATAAGTAGGGTTTTAGTGACTGACCAACCAGACTTGCAGGGAATTTACTTTCTCTATGCCTATTTTGGTCAATATCATATTTTTCATTGTATGTATGTTTATATGAATGATGTTTAAGTTTTCCATGACAAACTATAGATTTCCCTACAGATCCTTTTCCTGCAGTAATCATTGAAGTTTCCAGAAGAAGATGGGGCCCCACAGCAACAATTCCACTTAGTTGAGACGACATTGTTATGCTGACAACACTACTATAAGACTGCTAATTTTGGGTGCCAGCTGCTGAAATGGTACCAAATGAGAACTTTGAAAATAAAATCCCTACTGACTGCTTGGAAATTGTTTGCAAAGATACTAGACAGTAATCTTGTAACTTAACCACCACTTAATTTTTTTCAGAATCCCATTAAGAGAACATCACCTCCATGACAGTGGGAAGCAATCTAGAAGACGATGCCCCCATCCCAAAAAAGTTTTCCCATATGGTTCGGAACACTGTTTAGGGGCTCTTGATTATTACTTGTACTAGATAGAAGGTTGGGGTGAAACTATGTTTCTTCAAAAAAAGGGGGGTAATTGTAATAGTGACAGCACCAATCTATTGCTGAGAGAATGTTGAGTACCAAACACACTCCACTTAGAGCATGTTTTCTTCTTGGCAAAACAGGGTTTTGCCCAAGAAATTCACAATGCCTCAACCACTGACAAGTTACATAGTATACAATTCTTGCCAAGACAGGGTAAGACAGTTTTTAATATTTTCCTGCCTTTGAAAAATGATCTGTCAGTTATGTTAGGCCTTAGCCAATGTTGTTTCCTTCAATGTTGCAAAACAAGATTTTGGGTGATTGCTCAGGTAGCTAATTGTCACTGTCATATATTACTCACTTTGGAGGCTACTTATTTGTACTTCCTGTCTGCTCAAGTAATATTGTCTCCCTTCTCAGGCCTTCAATGGGACTGAAGATTAGATAGTCATAGTTACTGTACTCTTATGATCTAGCCAAGCCATTTCCCATACAAGACTTAGACTACATAGGATAGAGTATTTATTAAAACATTTATCATATGTTCCTTGCTAATATTGTTTATGCTTGTTGTAATTCTAATTATACTCAATATCTGTTCCTGGTGTATATTGTTTTGTATTAGATTTGGAACTCTCTTATTTAAAAAAAAAGGAGAGGTGCTATGGGAGCATAGTCAGTTCCTACAGCCAATAGCCTTTAAGATACCAGCCCACTTGGATGTGGTCTCTTATGCTTTAAAAGCAGCAGAAAACCTGTGCAGGATCCACAGAGAAATGACTGCTGAACATGCCTAAAGGTGAGATAGTTCTTTGGGGTTCCTGCTTCATGAATGATTCTGTGAGACATTCTGGAGGATACAGAAGAAAGTGACTGGACTATCTTTGAAATTTCCTCCTTCATGCAAAAGTCTGCTGAATCCTATGGGCTTATGGGCTGAAGATTGGATGCCCCAATGGTAGAGAAGAACATTGTGTGACATGTTTTGTCAATTCTAGAGTTTTAGAAGTTACTTACAATGTACTTCCTGTTTACTTAGGTAATGTTATATATCGTTCTGGAATCTTTGATGGAGTTGAAGAATTTATAGTTATAGTTATAGTTTTTCTTTGTAATGATAAAAGGTAAAGTAGATATAAATATTGTAACCTCAAAGACAGACAGCCCCAGAGTAAAGAGTTGAAAAATTATTCCAATTCACAGGACCCAAGAAACAAGCTGGTGTAGCTATTTTAATATTTAACAAAATAGACTTCAAACTAAAATCAATCAAAAGTGACAAAGTAGGACATTTCATATTAGTCACAGTAAAAATCCATCAAGAGGAAATCTCAATACTGAACATCTATGCCCCAAATACAAGGGCTCCCTCATATGTAAAAGAAACATTTCTAAAGCTTAAATCATACATTTAACTGTAGTAAGGATACAGCTTGTTTGTTTCCTGACTACCCATACTCCAAAAATAACCACAAACAAACTGTATTAATTAAATCACTGCTTGGCCCATTAGCCATAACTTATTGGCTAACACTTACATATTAATTTTACTCATTTCTAGTAATCTGGATATTACCATGTGGCTGTGGCTTACCAGGTAAAGTTATATTGTCCATCTCTGACAGAGGTACATGGCTTCTATCTGACTCTACCTCATTTTTTTCAGCATTCGGTTTAGCTTTCCCCACCTAACTCTGTTTTACCCTATCATACCATGCCAGTTTCTTTGTTAACTAAAGGTATTCACAGAATACAGAGGGGGATCCCACATCACCTCCCCTTTCCTGTTTAAATAAAAAGTAAGGTTTTATCTTTAACATAGTAAAATTACATATAACAAAACAGATATCAAGCAGGAATTACATTTACAATATTTATATCTACTTTATCTTTCATTATAACTAAGGAAAACTATAATTGTAACTATTCCTCAACTCCATCAAAGACTTCAGAAGGATATGATATTAACTAAGTAAACAGGAATTACATTGTAAGCAACTTCCAAAACTCTGGAGTTGACAGAGACATCTCACTGCCTGGAAAGTCACCCAAATTTCTTCTGTATCATTGTGGCATCCTTCTTTAGCCTATAGGCCCATAGCATCTGGTAGAATTTCCTATGAAGCAGGAAAATTCAAAGAAAGTTCCATCTATATTGATACTTTGTCAGTACCTTTTTTTTCTGTGTCCTGCAGAATATCTAGCAGACTCTTTCATGAAGCAGGAACCTTGAAAGATCATCTCACCACAAACAAGTTCAGCCATCATTTCCCTGCAGGTCCTGCACTTCCAGTTCATACAGCACAGCAACAAGCAGTCCAGACAAGAGCAGTTTCTTACCCAAATGGCTAACCAATGCCATAAAGAACATCTTTAGTTCCCATTTTCTTCTTGTAATAGTTTGGTGCTTCCAGGAGCTGTTCTGTCTTGCTGTCATAAAAAGTCCCAAGTTCTTAAAACATTTAAATGCTTTATTCCATAGGTCTTTGAAAGGTTTGAAGAACACTTATCTAATTGAAATATATCCCTATATATCTAGAAAACCTGACTAGTGTGGCTAGAAGATTGACTGTTATATATGATTTTCTATTAACCTATATTTCTTAATTATACATTACATTTTAAATGAGCTGGGCAATGATAATACCTGAATTAAAATCAGAAATACATATGTACAGTTTAAAAAATTAACATTAAATTTGTTTCAATAAACCAAGATCCATACTAATGCAAACTTCTATAGCATATCCTCCTTTAATTGTTAACAAATATTTATAAGCATTATTTGGGAATGTGGACATAGCTCTCTCCAAACTGCTTCCTGCTTTCTATTGGGCAAAGTAATTCTTGGGGGTGTTCACAGTGACCTTTCAGGGGATATTGGTCAATCAAACCACATTATTCTGGAAACAATCCACAGGTTCTCATCGTCTCTGGAAACAAAAGAAAAACTCTTTTCCAAAGCAAGATAACCTTAGACTCAAATTTTGAAGACAGGAAGTATACATGTTGGTTACTTAGCTCCTTCACAGTCAAAAAATTCAAAGAAAACACAACAATATATACAATCCAGACACTCTGTGTATATTCCAACTTTTGTGGCTTAAGCATTTTAATTCTATTACTTTTCAATATTTATTTCATTTTCTTTATTCCTTTAATTTATGACTGTCTGTACTCAGTCTCATTAAAGACATTTATCTTTTTCAAAAAATATTTACTTCTTTTTATAACTCTCTAGACTCTATTTTTCTCTCTCCCAGGTCTATGTATATTTTTAAACACACTGTGACTTGTTTAGAGTTTTTTTATGTCTGAATCTGTCCTATTGTGTATCTGTAAGCCCTTTCTGTCCGGAAGTGCTTCTTAAAATGCTAAGCCCTTCTTATGAACTTAAATGGCAGAATTGCCAAGGGAAATACAGCCGTGACTGCTTGCTCCACATTGTCCAGAATGTTGTAGATATTTATTGCCTTTGAGAGCCATGTACATTGCCCCATTTTCAGACACAAAGTGTGTCTATGTTGCCACTAAGCAAGTTGCAGCAGTCTGCCCACAAACCCCATGTAAATACTCTGTCTCCTGAAAGAGCTAAAGTTTGTGCTGGCAGCATGGCCCAGGCCCATCAAGCTGCAGTTTCAAAGAAGCATGGATTTTTTTTTCTGCTACTGCTGAATCAGGAAAACCTCTCTTAAAAAAAACCCATGGCATTAAGCCATGCTTAACTTTTTTGCTTTGATTTGTTTTTTGCCTATTTTTTTTCCCAAACTCTCTCAGGTTTCAACTGTGATTTAGTTGGCCGCATTGGCACCAATTTGCTGTAAGGAGGCCACTTGTTTATTTCCCAGCTGCCCAGACTCCTGAAATAACCACAAAGAAACTGTATTAATTAAATCATTACTTGGCCCATTAACTCTAACTTCTTATTTAACCTACTTCTAGTAACCATGCGGTTGTGGCTTATCAGGTAAAATTCCATCTGGTATTTGTGTCTAGGAGGGCTCCATGGCTTCTCTCTGAATCTGCCTCCTTTCTACCAGCATTCAGTTAAGTTTTTCCCACATAGCTCTGTTCTATCCTATCAGAGCAAGCAAGTTTCTTTATTAGCCAATGGTATTCACAGCATACAGAGGGGAATCCCACATCATTAAACCAAAGACACGTACAGTGGGAGACTTTAACACTCTACACTCACCACTGGACAGGTTTTTCAGACAAAAATTTAGCAGAGACGTAAGTGAACTAACAGATGTTATGAATCAAATGGACTTCACAGAATGTATAGAATATTTCAACCAAATTTAAAAGAGTATATCTTCTCCTCAGCACCTCATGTAACTTTCTAAAAATTGACCACATACTAGGTAACAAAACAAACCTCAACAGATGCAAAAGAATTGGAATAACCCCTTGCAGCTTATAGGATCACCATGGCTTAAAACTAGAATTCAATAGCAACACTAATTTAAGAGAGCCTACAAACACATGGAAACTAAACAATGCTCACCTGAATCACCAATGGGTCAAGGAAGAAAAAGAGAAATAAATTAAAGACTTCCTAAAATTCAATGAAAATGACCACACAACTAACCCAAATTTTTGGGATACAATAAAAGCAGTGTTAACAGGAAAGTTCATAGTACTAAATGGCTACATAAATAAGCTGGGATGCTGGGAAAATCCCACATTAGTGAATTTAGAGAATATGTGAAAACTCTAGAACAAAAAGAAGCAAACTAACTCGAGAGAAATAGATGGCAGGAAATAATCAAATTGAGAGCTGAAATCAACAAAATAGAAACAAAGCAGACAATACAAAGAATCAATGAGACAAAGAGTTGGTTCTTTAAGATAATCAACAAAATAGGCAAATCTTTATCCAAACTAACCAAAGGCATAGAGAGAATATTCAAAGTAACAAAATCAGAAAAGAAAAGGGGGACATAACAATAGACATGGAGGAAATCCAGAGACTCATTAAGTCATATTTGAAAACCTGTATTCCACAAAATTGGAAAACTTAAAATAAATTAACAAGTTTCTGGATAAATATTACTTACTCAAATCAAGACCAGAGAAGGAAATTAAACAGACCAATAACTGTGAAAGCAATAGAAATAGTCATCAAAAGCCTTCCAAACAAAAAAGCATAAGACCAGACAGCTTCAGCTCAGAATTCCACAAGATTTTTAAAGAAGAACTAATTCCAATAATCCTCAAATTGTTCCATACAATAGAAATAGAAAGAACATTGCAAAAATCTTTTTATGAGGCTACAATTACCCTGATACTGATACCACATAAAGATATTATAAAGAAAAAGAATTACAAACCAATTTCACTCATGAAGATTGATGCAAAAATACTCAATAAAATACTGGCAAATTGTATCCAAGAACACATCACAAACATCATCCATAATGATAAAGTTGGATTCATCCCAGAGATGCAAGGATGGTTCAACATATAAAATCTGTCAACATAATCCACCATATAAACAAACTGTAAAATAATAAATACAAGATCATCTCATTCAATGCTTAAAAAATCTTTCAATGAAATAAAACATCCCTTCATGATAAAGGTTTGGAGAGAGCAGGGATATAAGGAACATACCTAAATATAATAAAGGCAATGTATAGCAAGTCAACTGCCAACAGCAAACTATATGGAGACAAACTCCAAGCAATCCAACTGAAATCAGGAACAAGACAAGGTTGTCGACTCTCTCCATTGTAGTAATAAGGGAGGCGGCAGGGCTGCGTTCCCAGCACCCCGGCCACCTGCCTAGCTTATGCCCCGAAATAACAACACAAAAACTGTATTCATTTAAACACTGCTTGGCCCATTCTCTTCTAGGCTAATTCTCATGTATTAATTTAGCCCATTTCAAATCATCTGTGTGTAGCACCCCAAGGTGCGCTTACCGGGAAGATTCTAGCCTATGTCCATCCTGGTTCAGAGCTTCATACCGGGAGCGGGGCATGGCGTCTCTCTCAGGCGTCTGCTCCCGAGAGGAGAGCTGTCGAGACTCTGACCTCACTTCCTCTTCCTCCCAGTGTTCTGTTCTGTTTACACCTCCCACCTATCTTCTAACCAATAAAATGGGCCAAGGCAGTTCCTTTATTAGCCAATGACCTTCCTCCATCATTTCCCCTTTTTCAGTTTAAACAAAAACAAAAAGCTTTAACTTTAACATAGCAAAATTACATATAACAAAACAGTTATCTAGTAAAAGTTACAATAATCTTTATCATAACTAAGGAAAACTATAACTATAACTAACTATTTTTAACTCCATCAAAGACTCCAGAAAGATACAATACTACCTAAGCAAACAAGAAAAAAGCAACTTTTAAAACTCTAGAAATGACAGAGACATCTCGCTGCCTGGACAGTCACCCAAAGTTCCTCTGTATTGTTGGGGCATCCATCTTCAGCCTTCAGGCCCCTGCTATCCAGCAGACATTTCCATAAAGCAGGAAAATTCAAAGTCAGTTCAGTCACTATCTGTTGTGTCCTGCAGAATGTCTCGCAGACTCTTTCATGAATCAGGAATCCCGAAAGATCATCTCACCTTAGGCAAGTTCAGTAGTCCTCTCTCTGTGGGTTCTCTGCGTCCAGTTTATGCAATAGTCCAGGCAAGAGCAGTTTCTTTCCCAAATGGCTATCAAACTCCATAACGAGCCTCTTCGATGCCCATCTTCCTCTTGAAGTAGATTGGTGCTGCCAGGAGCAGAGTGTCTCATTGTCATGAAAAGTCCTAAGTCATTAAAACATTTAAAATGCCATATTCTATAATCTTTGAAAGATATGAAGAATGCCTATCTAAAATATATCTTTGTACATCTAGAAAATCGTAACTAACATGACTACAAACTTGACTATTATGATTACCTATTAACAATCTATATTTCTAATTATACATTACATTTTTAAATGAACTACACAATCACAGTTCCTTAATCAAGATCAGAAACACATATACATATAACAAAATTGACCTTAAATTTAAATCACTAAAACAAAATCCATATCAATGTAAATTATTCATATCTCTATCATATCCCCCTTTAAATGTAAAAGAACATTTATAAACCATATTTGGGAACATGGGCGCAGTTTTTTCTCTCCAAACTGCTTCCTGCTGGATGGGGGCATCATTAATTAGGTCTTTCATGGTATAACCTGTGTGCTAGTTTCATCTCAGTTGGCAGTTGAGCGAAGCAATTTTCTGAAGATGTTCACTGCAACCCTTCAGGAGGGCGTGGTCCATCATACCAAATCGGGATAGATGCAATCCACAGGGTCTGGTCCTCTGTGAAAACAAAAGAAGACCCTCTCCAAAGCATGATATCCTTAGACCCAAATTCTGAAAT
This sequence comes from Microtus oregoni, assembly GCF_018167655.1. Lineage (NCBI taxonomy): Eukaryota > Metazoa > Chordata > Mammalia > Rodentia > Cricetidae > Microtus > Microtus oregoni. Next base: position 18,675 of record NW_024545004.1, read on the forward strand.
CATACCCTCATGATATCCGTTCTGGTTCCACTTGGCAGCCCATATAATGAAATGTCTCTCTGTACTTAGCACCTTCATAGTCAATAATTTTAAAGAAAACACAATGTACATAATCCAGACTCTCTGTGAATTTTCCATTTTTACGTGGCTTATTTTTCTTTATTTCTTTTAATCTCTTAACTATCTGTACTCTGTCTCTTTAAAAACTTTACCTTTTTTTTAAACCATTAAGTTTATTCTCTATATTCTTTTCCTTCTCTCTCCCAAGCCTACGTACATTCATCCAACAGTGTGACTCATTTAGTGGTCTGAATCTGTCCTATTGTGAATCTGCAATTTTTTATTATCCAGGAGCACTTTTGATTTGCGCCTTTAAATCACTAGGCACTTAAGAATCTAAGCTGTGACCTTCCTAGGTTAACTTTTTGCTTTTTGAGCCTATATCATTGACCTGGAATAACTCTGTAGACCAGGCTGTCCTTAAACACTCAGAGATCTGCCTGTCTCTGCCTCCCAGGCATTGGGATTAAAGGTGTAAACTACTACAGCTTGAAATCACAGAGATCTGTTTGCCTCTGCCTTCTAGGCACTGGGATTAAAGGCGTGTGCTACCACACCTTGAAGTCACAGAGGTCTATCTCCCTGTGCCTCCCAAGTGTTGGGATTAAAGGTGTGTACCACACACAACAACTCTCTTCCTTTTTTTTGTTTTTTACTTTAAGAACTTCAACTTTTAGTCTGCATATACTTTTAACACACTGTAAACCATTTAAAAATTTTCTTTGTCTTTGAATCTCTCTTTACTGTATGTCTCTCTTTTTCTGACCACATGAGTCTTTAATTTACCAAGCAATATCAGTAGGATTAAAGGCGTGGCTTTGCCAGCTAGATCCAGTCCATTCCTTAGCTTTCCAGCCTCATGGCGGATATACACACTGTAGCCATGTTTACTGCCACAACTCTATGGCATTTCAAGGTCCCTGCCAGCAAGTGAGCTACAACAGACAACACTCAAGTCCTCTCTCCGTTGCCGGCCCTCCTGCCCCAAAGAGTCAGAGTTTGCCCTGGCAGGACAGCCCAGAAATCCGGCATTTTTAAATGGCACAGCTTTTTTCCTGCTACGGCTGAAAACCGAAAAGCATGTGTTCAGCTTTTCGTCAACACCTTTTAAGTGTTTCGTGGCAGGACCTCTTAATGAGCTGCAGGGTTTTGCAGCTAAAGCTGAGTCTGGAAGCCTCTATTAAATTGCAGCTACCAAGACAATATGCTCTTCTCTTTCCCAAGCTTTCTCAGGCTTTCAGTGGATTCAGTTCTCCACGTGGGCGTCATTTGTTGAAATAGGAGCGACGGGGCTGCATTCCCAGCACCCCAGCCGCCTGCTCGGCTAGCTTACGCCCCGAAATAACAACACACAAACTGTATTCTTTTAGACACTGCTTGGCCCTTTAGCTCTAGCCCTTACAGGCTAATTCTCACATCCCAATCAACCCATCTCTAATAATCTGTGAGCACCGATCTTACCAGGAAAGGTTCAGCATGTCTAACCTGGTGGCTTGCTTCATCGTGTGTGTCTGCCCGGGAAAGTGGAGCATGGCATTTCTCTGAGGCGTCTGCTCCTGAGAGGAGAGCTGTGGAGTCTGAGCTCACTTCCTCTTCCTTCCAGCATTCTGTTCTGTTTACTCTTCCCATCTATCTCTAACCAATGAGAGCCAAGCAGTTTCTTTTTATTTAACCAATGACCTTCCTCCATCACTAGATGTCTGAGTTATTGTGGTCATTGTTGGACTCCTTGGTTAGTGATTTTCCTTCTATTACTTTCTGTAAGGCTGTATTTGTGGCTGCATATTGTTTAAATTTGTTTTTATCCTGGAAAATTTTATTTTCTCCATTTATAGTGAATGAAAGCTTGGCTGGGTATAGTAATCTGGGCTTGCATCCATGGTCTCTCAGTTTCTGCAGTATATCTATCCAGGACCTTCTGGCTTTCATGGTTTCCATGCAGAAGTCAGGTGTAAGTCTGATAGGTTTACCTTTAAAAGTAATTTGGCCTTTTTCCTTTGCAGCTCTTAATATTCTTTCCTTATTCCGTATGCTTTGTGTTTTAATAATTATATGGCGAGGGGATTTTTTTTTTTTGATCCAGCCTATTCGGTGTTCTGTATGCTTCTTAAACCTTCATAGGTATATCTTTCTTTAGGTTGGGAAAGTTTTCTTCTATAATTTTATTAAATACATTTTCTGGACCATTGAGCTGCACTTCTTCTCCTTCTTCTACTCCTATTATTCTTAGGTTTGGTCTTTTTATTGTGTCCCATATTTCCTCAATGTTTTGTGATGAGAGTTTGTTGGACTTGCTGTTTTCTTTGATCAGTGTGTTTATTTTTTCTATGGTATCTTCCGAATCTGAGATTCTTTTTTCTAACTCTTGTATTCTGTTGGTTATGCTTGTTTCTGTAGACTCTGTTTACTTAAATTTTCCATGTCCAGCTGGCCCTCTGTTTGTGTTTTCTTCTTTGCCTCCATTTCAGTTTTAAGTCTTGAACTTTTTCCATTATCTGTTTGATTGTATTTCCTTGGTTTTCTACGGTATCATTCACTGATTTATTCAATTCTTCAAAATTTCAGTTATATTTCTCATCCATTTCTATAAGGGTGTTTTTTGCATGCTCATTAAGGTGTCAATCACTTTCATGAAGTCAATCTTTTCTACTTCTTCTTGATTAAGGTGTTCATGTCCTCCCGTTGTGAGGTCGATGGTTTCTTCTGGCTTCATGTTGCTTTTCAGCTTGTTGGGCAAATTCTTGCCTTGGTGTCTGCCCATCTCTTCTTCCAAATGATCCCTTATGTATCTTCTTTTACTGGCTCAGGTCTCCTTGCCTACCCAACGCTGGCTCTCCCCAATGTTGACTCTCCTGGCGCCGAGAGATAAGGTCTCCGTGCTGGTTGGGCAGCTCGCAAACAAAGCGCCTACCCTGCTTGGTGCAGGCAGGCCATAGAAACAAAGGAACTCCCGCCTGCTTGGTTGCCCCGAGGATTCGGACCCAGGGCCCAGACAGGCTGGGCTGGATGATGTTATGTGCCAAAAGAGGGTGGTGGGGCCGAAGTGGGGAGGGTTCTGGATGGAAACTGGGTGGGCTAGGAAGAAAGAGGCAGTATGCAGGGAGTAGAGGCCCTGCAGAGAGCCCAAGAAGGAGAGGGGGTCAAGGAACCTCTGAGCTCCCCGTCCCAGGCTGGTGCCGCGAGCTTTCGTCCTATTCTTTATCTTTGGATTCTCAATGAAACATTTTAAAAATAGTGTTAACGTGTTCACTTGTATAAAAACAATACTACATCTTTTGTATGTCTATATAGATACATGCAGGCATTAAAATCATTCCTTAATGTGAAACCACAACCTGAATCAATATCTAGTATCATTACTTCAAGTACAGTGTTCAGATTTATTTTCTCAATTGGTTATTTTGGTAGTTTTTTTTTTTAGAGTAAAATAAAGAAATGATAGTTAAGTTGAAGAAATTATGTTAATATTTGTGAATGAATATGTGACTAGAGTACAGCTAAGGAGTAAAATCAAGAAAGAAAATGTCAGGTGGTGGTGGTGCATGCCCTTTAATTTCAGCACTTGGGAGACAGAGACAGGTGGATCTCTGTGAGTTTGAGGCCAGCCTGGTCTATAAGAGCTAGTACCAGGACAGGCTCCAAAGCTATAGAGAAACCCTGTCTGGAGAAACCAAAAGAAAGAAAGAAAGAAAGAAAGAAAGAAAGAAAGAAAGAAAGAAAGAAATCATTCTCAGAAAACAGTCTGATATTATCATATCTCCCAGTCAAGAAATGTGAGAGGTCATTTTTTTAGTGTATGATTATAATTTCATATATGAGAATTTTAGAGTAAATAATATGAGACTCTTAAATTTGTTTAAAAGAAGTTTAGGAAACAAGGATTACAGAAAGATATGGAGTGCATATTTGGATATTAATTGTTCCCAATATATCTGTAATAAATCAAAATAACATAAAAACCATGCAAACGAACTTGTGATGCTTTCTTCCATTAGAGTAATAGAGATTCAATATATTAGAAAAAATGTTATAGTACTCTGAGTGATCCAAACTACATATTAGCATTTTTGTTGATAAAAAGTAATACTGTTGAACTTCTGCTGTTGATTCCTGTTGTGGGTATAATCTCAACTGACTGGTCTGCAATGCCATCCCTTCACCCAAGATTCAAGGAAAATTTTAGAAGAGGACACTGAAAGAATTTCAGAAGATAATAAAGAGGATTTTTTCAAGATAATATCTTTTAGACATGATAGTGTCTTTTAGACATGATAGGAGAGTTATAAACATGAAATTCAACTGCATAAAAATGACACCAGTTGACATATTAACATGTTATGAGGACATTTCACATGACAACACCTATAATTGAAGAGTTACAGGTGATGTGGACAATGGTCGGTATTCTGTCAATTATACTTTAAATAAACACTGATTGGCCAGTAGCCAGGCAGGCAGTATAGGCAGGAAAACCAGACAGGAGGTAAAGGCAGGTCAATGAGAACAGGAGAATTCTGGGAAGAATGAAGTCCTAGTCTGCAGTACTGACCCAGCCATAGAAGAAGCAAGATGTGACTGCCATGTTGAATAAGGTACTGATCCACGTAACTAACAAAGACAAGAATAATGGGCTAATATAAGTTATAAGAGTTAATAAGAAATCTAAGCTACTAGGTCAATCAGTTTATAACTAATGTAGACCTCTGTGTGATTCTTTGAGACTTAACAACTTTGGGAACTGGGTAGGATCAGAAAACTAGGTCAACATACAGGAATCTTTTCTAGGGCTGAAACCTGTGATATATTATCCAATCTTAGATAGTCAGCCCTATATGCAGATATTGCAGATATATGAGTAACACTAAAGGGGTTATCTAGCATGTGTGTGTATTGGTGTATGTATGTATGTGTGCCTCTCTCTGTGTGTTAGAATCAATAATAATTTTAAAAGAAGAGGTCATCAAGCCGGGCGATGGTGGTGCACGCCTTTAATCCCAGCACTCGGGTGGCAAAGGCAGGCAGATCTCTGTGAGTTCGAGACCAGCCTGGTCTAAAAAGCTAGTTCCAGGACAGGCTCCAAAGCCACAGAGAAACCCAGTCTTGAAAAACCAAAAAAAAAAAAAAAAGAGGAGGTCATGAATTAAAGAGAGATTGGAAGATAATGGAGAATTTGGATGAAGAGAGAGAAGAGTGCAGAGTGCAAATGATGTAATTACCATTGACATGTACAAAATATTCCAATAAAAATAAAAAATGAAATGCCCAAATATAAAAGTAAACTAATGATGTTTATAGAAAGTTCTTAAAAGAATTTTTTGTTTTTTTAACATCAAATTTAGTTAGATTGTTTATTTAATTAGCAAATTTCCAAGTTATCAGACAAAAGGAGTATCTACTGAAGTAAATGAAGTATTTATATATATGACGTCATGTGAGCTGCTGACAAGTGAAAACATATCTGGAAAAATGGAAATTTAGTTTCCAAATCTACTTGGATCATTGTGACTACATATTTTACAGTTTTCCTTCTACTGAACTATTAATATTGCTTTAAATTTGGAAAATTACAGTGAGGTAAATTAAAAAAAGCACAAATAAAAATGCTTAAAGGGAAAAATGATCCAATGCCCAGAAACTATTTTTGGAGCCATTAGCCCTTTCTAAAAGGCTAGTCATGTGCCTAACAAAATCAACAAACTAATTCAGCCAACAGTTCTGATGCCGGTTGATCCCTGAGCACAATGAAGAATTAACCGAGGCTTCAGCCCTGAAAGTACAGCCCTGTACCTGGAAACAGGGTGAAAGGAAGAACTTTGTTGTAAACTGACCATATGTCTAAAATCAAAAACACCAATGATAGCCTTTGCTGGAGAGGATGTAGAAGAAAGGGAACACTCATCCATTGCTGGTGGGAATGCAAACATGTACAACTACTTTGGAAATCAGTGTGGCGGTTTCTCAGGGAATTCGGGATTAACCTACCCCAGGATACAGCAATACCACTCTTGCAAATATATAAAAGAGATGCCCTATCATACTACAAAAGCATTTGTTCAATATGTTCATAGCAGCATTATTTGTAATAGCCAGAACCTAGCAACAACCTAGATGCCCCTCAATGGAAGAATGGATGAAGAAAGTGTGGAATATATACACATTAGAGTACTACTCAGTGGTTAAAAAAAAAAACAATGCTATTTTGAATTTTGCATGCAAATGATGGAAATAGAAAACACTATCCTGAGTGAGGTAACCCAGACCCAAAAATATGAATATGGTATGTACTCGCTCATAAGTGGATTCTAGCCATAAATAAAAGACCTTGAGCCTATAATTTGTGATCCTAGAGAAGCTAAATAAGAAGGTGAACCCAAAGAAAAACATATAGGTATCCTCCAGGATATTGGAAGTAGACAAGACTGCCAGGCAAAAAAATTATGGCAGTGGGGGTGGGGTGGGAGTAAGAGGAGATGGGGAGAGAGAAGTGAGAAGGGGAGGCTGGGGGGAGCTTGGGGGAATGGGATGGTTGGGATGGAGGAAGGTTGGATATGGGAGCAGGGAAGTATATATATTAATTAGGGGAGCCATTTTAGGGTTTGCAAGAGACTTGACTCTAGAGAGGTTCCCAGGTGTCCAAGGAGATGTCCCCAGCTTGTTCCTTGGGCAGCTGAGAAGAGGGCAGCTGAACTGGCCCTATCCTACAGCCACACTGATGAATATCTTGCATATCACCATAAAAACTTCATCTGGCTATGGAAGGAGATAGAGACAGAGACCCACACTGGACCACTGGACTGAGCTCCCAAGGTCCAAATGACCAGCAGAAGGAGGGAGAAAATGAGCATGGAAGTCAGGACTGTGAGGGGTGTGCCCACCCACTGAGACAATGGGGCTGATCTAATGGGAGCTCACCAAGGCCAGCTGGACTGGGACTGATGGAGCATGTGATCAAACTGGATTCTCTGAACGTGGCTGATAATGACGGCTAACTGAGAAGCCAAGGACAGTGGCAATGAGTTTTGATTCTACCATATGTACTGGCTTTATGGGAGCCTAGTCTGTTTGAATGCTCACTTTCCTAGACCTGGATGGAAGGGGGAGGACCTTGGACTTCCCACAGGGCAGGGAACCCTGACTGCTCTTTGGACTGGATAGGAAGGGGAAAGGGGAGTAGTGGGAGGGACAGGGACATGGGAGGAGGGGAGGAGGTGGAAATTTTAATAAAAAAATATTTTTTAAAAACCTGTATGACCATAACTTTGAGCCTCTGAAGAAATAATTTGAAGAAGATAACAAGACGGAAAAATCTCCCATGCTCTTGGATAGGTAAGATCAACATAACAAAAATGACAACCCTACCAGTAGCAATCTATAGATTGAATGCAATCCCCATCAAAATCCCAAAACAATTCTACAGAATACGTGAAATAAAAATACTTAGCTTCATATAGAAAAACAATAATTACAGGATAGCCAAAACAATCATGGATAGTAAAGAAACTTCTGGAGATATCAACATCTCTGACATTAAGCTCTATTATAGAGCTACAGTAATGAAAACAGCCTGGTATTGGTATAAAAACAGAAAGGTTGACCAATGGAATAAAATTGAAGAGCCTGGATATTAATTCACACACACCTATGGGCGCCCATTTTTTGACAAAGAAGCTAAAATTATACAATGGAAAAAAGAAAGCATCTTCAACAAATGGTGCTGACATAACAGGATGTCAACATGTAGAAGAATGAAAACAGATCTATATCTATCCCCATGTACAAAACTCAATTCCAAATGAGTTAAAGCCCTCAATATGACAGAGAAAACTGAATCTGAGGTGGGAAATAGACTTTAATGCATGGGCACAGAAGACCATTTTCTAAATATAAAATCAGTAGCTCAGACAGTGAGAGCAGTGATAAGTAAATTGGACCTCGTGAAACTGAGAAGCTTCAGTAAAACAAAGGACACAGTCTATAAGACAAAAAAAGCTAGCCTACTAAATGGGAATATATCTTCACCAACCCTTTATCAGACAAAGGACTGATCTCCAAAATATATAAAGAAATCAAGAAATTAGACAACAAAATATCAAATAATACTATTAAAAATTGGGTATAAATCTAAAGAGAGAATTCTCAACAGAAAAACCTCAAATGGCCAAAAGACACTTAAAGGAATGTTCAAGATCCTTAGCCATTGGGAAAATGCAAATCAAAACACAACTCTGATATACCATCTTACACTTTTCAGAATGGCTAAGATCAACAACATCAATAATAGCTTATGCTGAAGAGGATATGGAGTAAGGAAAACACTCCTTCAATGCTGATGGGAATGTAAACCTGTACAACCACTCTGGAAAATGGAATGCAGGTTTCTCAGAAAATTGGGTGTCATCCTACCTCACAACCCAGAAAAACCACTCATGGGCATATACCCAAAGTATCCTCAATCCTTATACAAGGACATTTGTTCAATTATGTTCATAGCACATTATTTGTAATAGCCAGAACCTGGCAAAAACCTATATGCCCCTCTACGGAAGAATGAATAAAGAAAATTAGGTATATTTACACAACAGGGTACTACTCAGTGGTAAAAAGCAATGGCATCTGGAAATTTGCATGTAAATGGGTGGAACTAGAAAAAAAAACACCCTGAGTGTGGTAACCCAGACCCAGAAAAATGAGCATGGTACCCTCTCACTCATAACTGGATACTAACTGTAAAGCAAAGGATAATGAGCCCATAATCCATGAGCTCAGAGAAGCTATTAACATGAAGAGCCCTAAGAGAAACATATATAGATCCCCTGAAAAGAATAAATAGACATGATATCCTGAGAAAATCAGCAGTATGTGGTGGAGGAAAATGGAGGGCAGAAGGGGGGAGGAGGGGAGAACAGGAGGTGGGAGAAGAACTTGAGGGAACTGAATTGAATAGTCAAGATGAGAGAAGGACAGAAAAGTAGAGCAATGAAAGAGAAATCTTGATTGAGGGAGCCATTTTGAGGCTAGCAAAGGCACTGGGTTTTGATCCTACTTTATGTTCTGGCTTTGTGGGAGACAAGCCAGTTTGGATGCTCACCTTCTTAGACCTGGATGGAGGAGGGAGGACCTTGGACTTTCCACAGGGCAGGGAACTCTGACTGCTCTTCTGACTGGAGAGGGAGGGGGAGAGGAGTGGGGGGAGTGGGAGAGAAGTGGGAGGAGCGGGAGGGAAATGGGAGGCTGGGAGGAGGCAGAAATTTCTTTTCAATAAAAAAAATTAAAAAAAAAAAAAGAAATCTGGCAGTTGAGAAATTCCCAGGATTCTACAAGGATGCCTCCAGATAAGAATCCAAGCACTTATAGAGAGGCCTGAACTGACCTTCCTCTTTAGAAAGACTGATGACTATCTTAAATGTCAGAACAGAACCTTCATCCAGCAATTAGTGGCAGCAGAGACAGAGACCAGCAGCAGAGCACTGGGCTGAGCTCCCAAAGTGTAGTTGAATCATGAGAGGAGTGAGAATATGAGCAGAGAGATTAAGAAAATTGTTTATTTTCTGTCAATTATATTTTAAATAAATGCTGATTGTCCAGTAAGTAGCCAGGCAGGAAGTATACTTAGGACAACCAGATAGGAAGTAGAGGTGGGTCAAGGAGAACAGGAGAATTCTGGGAAGAAGGAAGCCCATTGCTCAGCAGTTGTGAGCCCACCACAGAAGAAGCAAGATGTGATTGTCTCGCTGAAATAGCTTATGTAAGCTAATGGGAGTTTACCAACTCTGGCTGGACAGGTAAGGAACAAGCATATGACCAAACTAGGCCTTCTGAATGTTGGTGACATTTTATGGCTAGATCAGACTGCAGGAACACTGGCATTGGGAACAGGATATATCCCTACTGCTTGTACTAGCTTTTTGGAACTCATTCTCTTTGGAGGGATTCCTTGCTCAGCCTAAACATATTAGGGTGGGACTTGGTCCTTCCTCAAAGCAATGAGGCTTACCTTCTCTAAGCAGTGGATAGGGGTTTGGGTAGGGGGAAATTTGTAGGAAATGGGAAGAGGGAAAGGAGTAGGAAGTATGATTGGTAGGTAAAATAAAAAGATAGATTTAAAAATAAAATTATAAAAGAAACAGAAAAGAAAAATCTGTCCACAGAACAACTGTAATAGTATACAACATCCTTTGCCGTCTGAAAAAATAAAATTAAAATTACTTGGGTATTTCATTTTAGGCAGAGAGTGCTTGTTAGTTTCCTGGCTGCCCAGATCTGAAATAACCACTTAGAAACTATATTAATTACAATAGTGCTTGGCCTATTAGCATATGAATATTTCTAGCTAAGTCTTACATCTTAAATTAGCCTATTTCTATTATTTTATATTTTACTATGAAGCTCATGGTTTACCGATAAGTTTCCAGGGCCAGTCTGTCTTCTCCTATGGTTACATGGTGTCTCACTGACTTCACCTTCATTCTCCAAACAAACAGTTTAGTTTCCCTGCCTCACTCTTTTCTGCCCTATCTCAGGCCAAAGAAGCTTCTTTTTTTTCATTAATAACAAAAGCAGCACATATACAGAAGAGAATCCTCGATTATTTCATCTCCTCCCACTCAGAACTGATATCCTAACAAAGAATGTTGAACTAATTGGCAACAAATTTAGTGAAGGTAATAGAAAAATATATAGTCTTATTCATTGCTGGAGCAAATATAACCTGACTCAGTTACTCTGTAACTAAACAGACGGCTATATATAAAAAAATCAACAACTAAAAATCGAATTACTAGATAATTCAGATAAATCATTCCCAAGAGTATACTTAAAGAACTCTAAATACTACCACGGTGGTACCTGCATATCTGTGTTTAATGGTATATTATTCACAAAAGCAAAGACATGGAATTAGTCTACATATCTATGGAGAGATAAAGGAAATGTACTGCATATGCTTAACAAATGATATTTTATATAACCTTGAAAAAAAGTCATTGTACTTTTAAGAAAATGATGAGAACTTGGAAATAGTAAGTTAGGTTATCCTAAACTCAGAAAGTTAAGTATCACATTTTCTCTCAAATGTAGATATGATATTTTAATTTTTGTTTACATACTAAATATATATGTGTGTATGTTCTGTATGTTTATACATGCACATGGACATATATATGGTGTGGGACCATTGTCTATATTCTGTCAAATGTATTTTAAATAAACGCTGATAGGCCAGTAGCCAGGCAAGATGTATAGGCAGGACAACTAGACAGGAAGTAGAGGTGGGTCAAGGAGAACAGGAGAGTTTTGAGAAGAAGGAAGCCCATTGCTCAGCTCACTACAGAAGAAGCAAGATATGATTGCCTAGCTGAAAAAAAGGTACTGAAACTTGTGGATAGCTTAGACAAGAATAATGGGCTAATGTAAGTTATAAGAGTTAATAAAAAGCCTGAGCTAATGGGCCAATCAGTTTATATTTAATGTATACCTCTGTGTGATTTCTTTGGGACTTAATGACTGCAGAAACTGAGCAGAACAAGGATTGGGCAGGAAAGAAACCTGGCAAATATATATATATATATATACACACATACATACATACATATATGTGTGTATGTATATGTGTGTATAAGTCATAAAATTAGAAAAAAAGACAGTTAAAGGAGGAGAAGTTTGAGAAGAGGGACGGTCTCCCAAGAGAGGGGGCTGCTTGTTCTTCCCGGCCACCCAGCTAGCTTATACCTAAAATAATCCCAGAAATTGTATTAATTAAATCATTGCTTGGCCCATTAGCTCTAACTTCTTATTGGCTAATTCTTACATATTAATTTCACACATTTCTATTAAGCTGTATATCAGCCTGAGGTAGTGGACTACCAGGAAAGTTTCAGCATGGCAGCAGATCCATGGCATCTCCATGACTCTGCCTTCTTCCTCCCAGCATTCTGTTCAGGTCTACTATGCTTTTTCAGGCAGGAGACCATGGCAGATACCTGCTGCCATACACAGAGATGTATCCAGGCTGCACAGTGTTCTGCATAGAAGATTCGGCTGTTACTCAGATAAAAAGTGTTTATGCAGAGCATGCTCATTCTTGGGGTTGGAGTGTTGAGCACAGCTCCTCCCTGGCAGCCCTATAGCTAGCAGTAAATCTATTAAAAGTGGAGAGAAGTGGATCCAGCATCCAGAGTGGCTGCAACCAAGCTGCTTACCATTTCAAAAGCTCTTCAAGAGAGTAAAGAATTACAGATATGGAATTAAGACAAATCCAGATGAGTCATAGTGTTGGATAAATATATTTAGGCTTGGAAGAAGGAAGAAAAAGAGTATAGACAATCATAAAATAAAGTTAACACTTTAAAAAAAAATGTTAGTGTCTTCAAAGAGACAGAGTACAGATAGTCATAGATTAAAAGGAATAAGAAAACAAAGCGATGTAAAAATAGAAAATTCACAGAGAATCTGGATTATGTATATTATTGTGTTTTTTTTTTTAATTTTTTGACTGTGAAGGAGCTAAGTACAGAGAGACATGCCATTGCATGGGCTGCTATTCTAAACCAGCTTGCATATTATAAAGGTATCATGATTTCCAAATTTAGGTCTAAGAATATGTTGCTTTGGAAAAGAGGTTCTTCTCATGTTTCCACAGAAGATGAGAACCTGTGGATTGCTTCCAGACTAATATGGTTTTATGGAACAAGACTCCCTGAAAGGAGGCTGTAAACACCTCCCAAAGAGAATACTTTGCCCAGCTGCTGAACGAGAAGAACCAAACACACAAGATACACCATGAAAGACTTGATTAATAGTGCCCTGAAACAAGTAAAGTAGTATGGACAGAACTATGCCTATATTCCAAAATATTATTTATAATTGTTTGTTTATATTTAAAGGGGGATAAGCTATAGAGATTTGCATTGGTATAAATCTTGGTTTCTTGATACAAATTTAAGGTCATTTTGTTATTTGTATATTTCTGCTCTTGATTAAGGTATTGTGATTGTGTAGTTTATTTAAAATGTAGTGTATAATTCAGATATATAAGTTAATAGATAATTACCTATAATAGTCAAGCTTGTAGTCATGTTAGTTCGATTTTCTAGATGTATAGAGATCAATTTCAGATGGATAGGCATTCATCAAATCTTTCAAAAACTATAGAATATGGCATTTAAAATGTTTAAGAACTTAAGGCTTTTTGTGATAGTGAGACACATCTGTTCTTGGCAGCACCAAACTACTTCAAAAGGATGGTGGGCATTGAAGAGGCTCCTTATGGAATTGGTTAGTTATTTTGACAAGAAACTGCCCTTGTCTGGATTGCTTCACTGGACATGCAGGACCCACAGAGAAATGACTGCTGAACTTTCCTAAAGGTGAGATGATACTTTGGGGTTCTTGCTTTATGAAAAAGTCTGCTAGACATTCTGCAGGATACAGAAGAAAGTGGCTGAACTGTCTTTGAAACTTCCTGCTTCATAGCAAAATGTCTACTGAATACTATGGGCATGTAGGCTAAAGATAGATACCCCAACAATACAGAAGAACTTTGGGTGACTATTCAGGCAGCAAGATGTCTCTGTCATTTCTAGAGTTTTGGAAGTTGCTTACAATGTGCTTCCTGTTTACTTAGACAACATTATATCTTTCTGGAGTCTTCGATGGATTTAAAGAACAGATAGATAGCTATAGTTATAGCTTTCCTTAGTTATGATAAAAAATAAAGTATATATAAATATTGTAACTGTAATTATTGCTTGATACCTGTTATATGTAATTTTACTATGTTATAGTTAAAACCTTCCTTTTTATTTAAACAGAAAAGGGAAGGTGATGTGGGAGCACTGTCTGTGTGCTGTGATTACCATTAGTGAATAAAGAAACAACTGCCTTGGCCTGCTGATAAGGCAGAATTTAAGTAGGTGGGGAAGACTACACTGAATGCTGGGAGAAAGAAGAGCAGAGTAAGAGAGATTCCCTGGGTCCTCCACCAGATCTAGACATGCAGAAACTTTGCTGGTAGGCCATGACCTCATGGTGATATATAGAGAGATAAATAAAAATGGGTTAAATTAAGATGTAAGAGTTAGCCAATAAGTAGCTAGAGATAATGGGCCAAACAGTGTTTTAATTAATACAGTTTCTGTGTGATTATTTTGGTTTTGGGCAGCTGGGACGAACAACGGGGGGGGGGGCAATTAAAAAGAGAATCCATGAAGCAAGACTATGGGGAAGTAGGAAGAATGACAAAAGAGAGAAGCTGGGGGAGATTGATCAATAAAGATATAATGAAACTCATTACTATGTATGGTAATTAAAGAAACCTAATTTTTAAAAAGTTAAGAATGAAAAAATAAAAACTAAGCACACAATTTTATAGGGCTTATTTGATCAAATAAGTACTCTTGCATCAGGCAGGCCCCAAATTAAATTCTTTTAGGAAAGAAAAGCATATGGTCAAAATATGTTCTATGCAAAAAAATAAACAAAAATTATTAAAGAAACTCAATGGGAAGTCTTTTTACAGAACCAATGAAGAAGTAAATCAATTCCCTGAAGTTTGTTCTATTTATAAGTTATATTCACTTAGGATAAAAGATCCCTGTTTATTCTTTAAAAAAGTATTGGATAAAAAGTAAGCAAGAAAACAATCAACAAAACCATTGAATGTTGAAATCATTCCAGAGAAACAACCTGATTTGTCTTTCATTTGTGAGTAGTTTTATATACCAAGTATACATTAATAGAATAAAAAATTATGAAATAATAAAAATATTATGAAATAATCACTTAGTGGCAGGGTACGTACCCATTGAATACATGACCTTGGGTTGTATCGCAGCACTTTTAATAAAAGAGAAAGTGAGGGAGAGACTAGATACAGATATAGAGAGTAGTAAGAGATGCAGAAAGAGAGAAAATATATAAATGCTGTTTCTAGAATCCATTAAGAAAATCTAAAATTCCTTGTTTCCATACTAATTTCTTATTTGTAATGTTAAATGTAACACAGGAAAGTTAGTAATTTCCTGAAAAGCAGGGGAAAAACTATTTTCACTTATACATCTTGTGCTTATAAGTTCCCTTCTTTGTCTTGACTTCTTTGGAAAATCTGGCTTGAATATTTAGCCTTAGTACTTCTCCATTAATCTTTTTATGACACTCTTGAGTAGAATTAAGTAATCCTACACCACTGCTCCAATAGAATATTAAAGAAATCACTTGTACAGAATTTAGTACATTGTATTTTAATTATCTGCTTCTGAGGTTATTTCTCCCATTAGGCAAGAGCCCCTTGGGAACTTGAATGTGTTTTATTATGTCTGTTTTCTTTTAGTGCCTAACACAGTGCTAGGTATGTAATGAGTAATCAATAACATTTATTATAAAGATGAATGAAGCATTAAATCTACAACTACTTTTTGTCGTGAGGGTTGGAAAAATGAGCTAAGCACCAATGGTCAATAATACTTCACTTTGATAGAAAATCGCATTGGATAGCCTTAGATTACTTCTGAAACACTACACAAATCGAACTGCTTTCTAAATGTTGGTGGTAAATTCTACTAATTCCTCATTTAGTAATCTCATTATTTTATCCTAACCTTTTACCTACAAGATGTGTTTTTTTTAAAGTAGACACAGGAAACCCATAATGTTCAACAAAACAAAAATCCTTATTTTGTTTTGATAAGAGGTTTCAATATCACAGGACAGACACAACTGTAGAACTTTAGTGTTAAAGGAAATTCAGTATTTTAATATAAATATCACATATTTACCCAATGTGTTTAAGCAATTTGAAGTCTGTATGAGGTGTGTTTGTTGATGTCCATAAATTTTGTAGAAGTTTTAATATGTGTGCCCTTTTTCTCTGAGAACTTCACAATTCATTAGTGTTGCACAGCATTATTCTCTGAGTCTTCATTTTGGGGAGATTACCTCTGCCTGCTTGTTAAAGATTATCATATCTGAGCTTGTTGGTATTTATGTTTCATTGCAGAAAGAGAAAGAGGGTTATGGCACCATCACCTGAGTATTCAGCCACTTCTCCCAACCTAAGTACTTATAACCTCATGGTATTAGGGAGAGGCTATAATTTATAGACTAACAAAAACTGGAGAGTGGCAATTCATGCTGCTATACGGAAAACCAAATGAAGATGTTGTAGTAAGGCTGCTTTGGGATCACAAATGATCTTGTTGAAAATTCTCTATTCATAACCACATTGATTTCTTTCTCAAGATAGTTTAGATGAAGTTTAACTTTGTGTTTGGGAACTTAGGAGGAGGGAAGATATTGCCTAGTTTACCTTCCTAACCCAGGAGAAAATTTCCCCACGACAAATTTATAATTCAGAGATGAGTTAAATTTAGACTCAGTAAAGTGAAATGAAGTTTGGTGTTGAAATTTAGTATTTAATCTTGACCTGTAGTCAATGCATTTGCTATGATGAAAATGTTCATATCTTGGAAAGTTTTGGTATTCAGAAAAAAGAAAAATAGTGAATAGTGAATTTTTGCTTTACACCAAGAAATTCTGCTTTCTGTACTGAAATGTATAATTTAATAGATTATTAATTTGTTGTAATTAACTATAAATCTAGTATTTAGGAGTCAACATGCTCAAGCAATATAGAATTTTTATCAGCATAATAAACCGGAAATGCTTTTGCTCATGTCTGACAAGAAGCTAAAAATTGAAACATAAAATAGAGAATTAAACAGAAAGAGGCTGAGAATGAGGTAAACCCAAGACCTCCAAACAGTGACCTATCGATATCAGCTAGGGCTCATTTCCTATAGTTTCCAGCTCTCCCCAAGTAGCAACAACAGTTTAGTACCAAAAGGTCAAAATATGAGCTTTTAGAGCTGGGGGTGTGTCTTCATATTCAAATAGTAGCAAAGTCCAATATCCTTCTATTACACTGTATTTCATTTAATTGAAAGCTTAAGGAATTCCCAACCAGACTGAACCTCTGACTTGTAACAGTACTTCCAGACTGCTTTAAGCTGCCTGTATTTCACCAGGCCCACATTTTCCTGCAGAACCTGAACAGATGTTCCTCAGCCTACATTCCTCTCTACTCTTCCAGTCTTCATTGGACCTGACATTCACACCCCAATTTCAGCTAAAAAGCACTTACAGAAATTATTTTCCCATTATCATCAAGAAAACATCTTTAATGTCATCCAAAAGAAACTCAGTACAAATGGTTAACTCTGGTGCCTATTAGCTTAGTAAAATGTCTGCTGACTTCCAGGTTCACTAAGTACCTGCAGCTCTTCTCATCCTTCCCACTCACCTAAACTTCTCTGCCTCATGGGCTTCCCTTTCCCCAGGGAACAACCATCACTAGACATTATGCAGTCAGTGTCATGGTGTCTCTTAACAGCACAACAAAAGTAACTAATAGAGAAGCCAGTATCAGGGAATGGCATATTTCTCTGACAGACCTGACTGTATTATTATTTGAAGAATTATGGAAGAGTTTGAGAATTTTGAACCAGGAAATCTGTTGAATATTGTAAGTAAGGTTCAACAGGCCATCTTAGTAGGACCTTGGAAGACAGTAGTGCTGAGAATATGGAGGCCCAGATCAGGAGGTTTCAAAGAGGAACAATTTTAGAAACTATGCTAAAGATCGTTCTGGTGATACTTTTGCAAAGAATGTCTTTTACTGTTTTCTAAGAAGCCATATAAGAATGAATTGAAGAACTTTTTTACTAATTTCTTTGACAATCTGAGTGAGACTAAACTGAAGTGTTTTGGGCCTATTTCTTTGAGAGAGGGTATTTCAAGCTAGCCTAATATTGATTCTGTTTTGTGGTTATTAGTGATCACCCTTATATAAATCTATAATGAAAAATAGCAAGTAGGGAAAAAAGAAATAAAAAAGGTACATTTTGAAGAGAAAAAGAACACAAAGAAATGTAATATTAGAGCCAGGATTAGGCTGAAAGTGATAAGAAGAGGCCTGGAGTGAAATGTAATAAAAAGAGGGGTGCCCTAAGATAAGACAATCATGAAATCTTATTTACTCTCCTTTAAATTTATTTTATTTTTTAAAAAAGAAAACAAACTATCTTATTTTTTTCATTTTACATACCAATCCCAGTTTCCTCTCCCTCTCTTCCTCCCATTCCCTCTATCTATCACACCCACCCACTGATGGAGGTGGATCTTGTATTTATCTTTTGTTTTCATTGGTTAATTAATAAAGAAAACTGCTTGGCCCTCTATAGGACAGAAAATTAGGTAGGCAGAGTAGACAGAACAGAACGCTTGGAGAAAGAAGCCGAGTCAGGGAGTCACCATGATTCTCCCACTCTAGATAGACACGGTTCAGATCTTCTCTGGTAAGCCAGCTCGTGGTGCTACACAGAATATTAGAAATGGGTTAGATCAATATGTAAGAGCTAGCCAATAAGAGACTGGAACTAATGAGCCAGGCAGTGTTTAAAAGAATACAGTTTCCGTGTAATTATTTGGGGGCATAAGCTAGCTGGCGGCCAGGAGCCAGGCGGCAGGAAAGCGGCCCGAAGCTCAACAACAACCCACAACCGATCCTCAGAGTGGGTAAGGCACATTGCTTAGGGAAAGGTCCAAGCCCCACCCCCACTATATCTAGGCTGAGCAATGTATCTATCCAAAGAGAATAGGTTCCCTAAAGCCCATTACAAGCAGTAGGGATAAGTCTTGCTGCCACTGCCAGTGGCCCTACAGTCTGACCCAGCCATACAACTCTCACCCACATTCAGAGGGACTAGTTTGAACCTATGCTGGTTCCTTCCTTGTTCAGCTGGAGTTGGTGAACTCTCATTAGTTCAGGTAGACTGTTTTAGTAGGTGTCTCCATCATGATCTTGACATCTTTGCTCATATTTTCACTCCTCCCATTCTTCAACTGGACTTTGGGAGCTGAGCCCAGTGCTCTGCTGAGGGTCTCTTCCTCTGTTTCCATCAGTTGCTGGATGAAGTTTCTGTGGAGACATTTAAGATATTCATCAATCTGACTACAGGACTATCATGCAACTTATAAAAGGAAAAGGCCAAAGGCATTATCTTTTTCTAAAAAACAATAATAAATCAAAGGTTATTAAAATGTTATTCAAGGAAGAAGCTAAGAATCATCCTAAGCAAACAGCAGAACTTGCAGCCTAAGCCATAGTATTATGTCTTTAGGGTCAGAAAGAACACAGGAACAAAATGGTTGTGAAACCATCCTTCCTGATTAAACAAAGCCAGTTTGAGGCCAGGTCTATAGTAGGGGAATGTCTGCATGGTGACCCATAAACCATTTATTTCATGAAGCTATGAAAGTGAAGCCTTGATTGTTTTGGAGCACCAAAAATGTTGGGGTGGCAGAACCATAGAATGTCTGCCAGGGAGAGAAGTATATGTGGTATTGAACAAAACCAGGAGAAAACTAATTTTTGCAGACAGAAAAGCTGGGATGATACAG
Source organism: Microtus oregoni (assembly GCF_018167655.1). Classification (NCBI taxonomy): domain Eukaryota; kingdom Metazoa; phylum Chordata; class Mammalia; order Rodentia; family Cricetidae; genus Microtus; species Microtus oregoni. Next base: position 38,187 of record NW_024545004.1, read on the forward strand.
TCATCTATGTGACATGGAGATGAGGGATTTGGAAATTGCCCTGCTGGGTTTTGATTTTCCTTTCATCCTGTATTTCCTCAGTATGCTCACATTATTTTTTTCATTTTGGAATTATAATGTATAATCTGTGCTATTGCATACTGCAAGTATGTAACTTGTGTTTTACATTCATAGAGGTTACAATTAAAATTTGCTTTGAATGTCAGAAGAGATTTTGGATGTTGAGTCTCAACAGTATTGAGACTGTGAAAGATGGGGAACTTCTAAAGCTAAGCCAAGTGCATTTTGTATTAATATATAGATACATGCCAGTGGTAGCTATGGAATTGAATTTGGTGGTCTGAATGAGAAAGGCCCTCATATGCTCATATATTTGAATGCTGGGTTAATTCACATTTGAACAGTTTGGGAAGGCTTAGGAGTTGTAGCATTTCTACCTTCTCCCATAGTCCCCATGCTCCCAATTTACTCAGGACGTCCTGTCTTTTTATACTTGCTTTATAGATTAGATATTTGTATGTATCTCTTAGGATAATCTTTGAGGTCTAGGTTTTCTGGGATTGTGAATTATAGGCTTGCTTTGCTTTGCTTTATGTGTTAAAACCAATATGAGTGAGTATATATCATGTTTGTCTTTTTGAGTCTGGGTTACCTCACTCAATATTATATATTCTAGATCCATCTATTTGCCTGCAAATTTAAAGATGTCATTTTTTTCTGCTTTGTACTCTATTGTATAAATGTATCAAACCTTCTTTATTCATTTAATATGTTTATCTGGTCTTGATTTAATTTTGGTAAGTGATAATTAATCAGAAAATCGTCCATTCCTTTAAGTTTTCCAATTTTGTGAAGGATAGATTTTCAAAGTATAGATTTCCTTCATGTCTGTTGTTATGTTCCCCTTTTTGTTTCTGATTTTGTTAATTTTCATATTCTCTCTCTTTTGATTAGATTGAATAAAAGTGTGTATATTTTGTTGACTTTATTAAAGAACCAACTCTTTGTCACATTGTTTCTTTGTATTGTTTTCGGATTGGAGACTGAGGAGGACTGAATCTGGAGGGGAGACAATTGGAGGCAGGGGAAGGGAATAGGAGTAGAGGAGAGAGGAGAAACTGTGGTCGCTATGTAAAATAAATGAACAAAGTTCTAGCATGAATAAGATTTTTTTCCCATTTACTCTTACTCAGCACTTACTCTACTCACTCCTCTAATTAGTTTTATGACTCTTTACATTCAAATACTGTTCTGTAAATATTGACCTATACCTACAAAAGGATAAATGAATAAAACAATCATTATTCAAAGAAAATTTTGAGATTTGAAACCTCCTTAAATAGAAAAGTAAATTTAGTGGTGACGATTTAGCTTAGTGGCTTAAATTATTTCTGGCAAGTGCAAATCTCTGTGCTCTGTCTATAACATCAGAAAGAAAAGAAATAAGTGTCAAAAGTTTCTGATGAAGGAATGAAATCAAATGTCTAAGGAAAAATCAATTATGAAGAATATTTACTATGATAGTTGCTACATAATGGGAAAGTGGCACATGTGCTTGGATTATCTGAGAAAATTTGTGGGATAAGGTCACATCATGTCATAAAATTTATATTCTTTCACATAGATGAGTTTTAGAAAAAATATACACAAAACTAATTAGATATCAGAATTTGAGTAAAGGAATAAGGATATTTTTTCAGTATCACTTATTTGTGATACTCTTCATAATCTATTTTGCATGTAGTATATCCTATTTCAAAGGTGTTATCTACCAGTGTTTCCTAAGCCCAATGATATTATTATATTCTTATGAGAAAATGGTAATAAAAGACATATCCTGTCTCAGTTCATTCCCCAAATTACAGTTTTCCAAATTGGATATCCTGGAAATTTCTAGTTTTTGTTTTAACCAGATATTCCACATATTAATCAATTTAAAAAATATATTAAATATTACCAGTATATATCCAGAGAATATGAACATTTTAAATAAGACAAATAACACTGTCTAGGAGTCAGTCATTATTTTCTTGTATCTTTCTATTCTTTGTCTCTTTGCCACCTCGACACTAGCAATATGATTACAATGTTTTGCTTAGTTTTTTTTTTTTTATATATATTTTCAGGATAGGGTTTCTCTCTAGTTTTGAAGTCTGTCCTGGAACTAGCTCTTGTAGACCAGACTAATCTCAAACTCACAGAAATCCACGTGTCTCTGCCTTCCCAGTGTTGGGATTAAAGGCGTGTGCCACTACAGCCAGGCCTGGGTTAATTCACAAAGAAATCAACGTTTTGTTGTTTCCAAAATGATTCTTGAACACATAAATTCTATAAAAAGATTGAAAATATCATGATGATGGGTAAAAATATCTCTAGATAGGCATATGAAAATTTTGGTGTATCATACAGATAAATGCTGAGACTAAATGTGACATAGATATAGAATGTTTCCTAAATATATGTTCAGTATATTTAACTCATGATACATCTTCCAAGTTGATTATTAATACTAAAGTCTTTGTGATAGAAAAATTCCAAATTAAAAGTATGAAGGGACAATGACAGACACAATCATCACTCTAATTGTCTATAATGTGGGGAGACGAGTTAAATGTCATTCCTTCCCATTTCTGCCCCTTATATTCTTTCTGCTTACTCTTACATGGTATTTTCAAAGGTTTATTGCTGTTGTTGTTGTTAATATAGTTGTCCTTCTTTAAGGCTATGTGCTCATTCTCTTATTCTTAGCATTTGATCAGAAATGCATCTCTTCATGGACTGCTGTCCTTTGCAAAATGATGCTTCTCCCATCAAGGCTTAAGGCATTTTAGCTCTATGAGTATAAACTTTATAGTAAACATAAATTTATTGGTAGCATGACCATTTAATAAGACTGAATATGAGGTTTTACCCTAGGGTTTATGATAGTCTCATGTTTTGGCCAAGATTATTTACAGTACTAGGCAGGAAGTTACTTCAAACCCAATCAGAAAGTGGAATTTACTGAAAAACAGTTGCATCACTATTGCAATAGTAAGCACATCTTTCTAAGTAGACCCGTATTACATCATACAAGATCCAGGACTGGATAAACCCACTGATGTCTTTTCTATCCCAGTATCCTGCATAGCACCTTCTCAAACTTTGAAAGTTAGGTAATAGTCATGTTACTTCCAGCTTGGTCTGAGACTATTTTTGCCATGTCCTAGAGCTAGTTTATTTGATATCACTAGCAATAGGGATTTATTTTGTAATCATGGTGGATAACCAGGGACAAACCCAATAACTTGTGTGATTTTGGAGGATTCTGCAACCTTATACTGTGAGTTTTTACTTAATAATCCATGTCTCTTATGAGCAACATTGTTTTTCCATGCAATATAATTTGATTTGGACTCTATTTTTTAAAGTATTTTATTTAATTTTGATATTTGTTTACCAACTAGTGGGTTTTAATTTTTTATTTATGTTTTTCCATTTTACATACCAACAAAAGTTCCCCCTTTCTTCCCTTCTCCTGACCCCTACATAACCTCTTTCCCACCTACATCCACTCTTCAAAGGAGGTATAGCCACTTCCCTTGTGGAATCAACAAAGTCTGGCACACCAAGTTGAGGAAGGACCAAGTCCCTTGCCCTTGTATCAAGGCTGAGCAAGGTATCCCACCATAAGGAATAGGCTCCAAAAATCCAGTTTGTGCATCCAGGATAAGTCCTAGTCCTACTTCCATGGTTCTCCTACAGCAAATCAAGCCACATAACTGCCATCCACATTTGGATGGCCCATTTTAGTCTAATACAGGTTCCCCAGCTGTCAGTCCAGAGTCTGTGAGTGCCCACTAGTTGGGACCAACTGTTTCTGTGGTTTTCCCCATTGATCTTGACCTCTTTTGCTCATATGATCTCTCCTTCCTCTCTTCAATTTAAGGAGCTTAGCCCAATGCTTGGTTATGAATCATTGTATCTCCTTCTATCCACTACTGGATGTAGGTTCTATGATGATAATCAGGGTAGTCACTAATATCATTATAGGGGAAGGCCAGTTCAGTTACCCTCTTCAATATTGCTAAAAGTTTTAGCTGGGGTCATCGTTCTGTGCTTCTGGGAGTTTTTCTAGCACCAGGTTTACCTTAACTCTTTAATGACTTTCTCTATCAAGATATCTCTTTCACTTCTTTCCCCTTCCATACCTCCCCAACTCGGCCTTCTAGATCCCTCATGTTCCCATCCCCCATCCCTGCATTCTACCCCCTTCCTAGTTTACCCAGGATATCTTAACTATTTCCCCTTCCTGGGGTCCTCCATGTGTGTCCTTCTTAGGTTTCTCCTTGTTATCTTGCTTCTCTGGGGTTGTGGATTGTAGTATGGTTATCATTTTTTTTAATGTCTAATATCCATGTCTAATGTCAAACATACCATGTTTGTTTACATAGGTCTGACTTACCTCACTCGGGATGGTTTTTCTAGTTTCATCCATTTGAAGGTGTCATTGGATATTTTTTACTGAGGAGCAATAGACAATTGTGTAAATGTACTACATTTTCTTTATCTATCTTTTTTTGGTTGAGTGGAAATCCACATTTTTCCAGGTTATGGCTATTATGAATAGAGCTGCTAAAAACATAGTTGAGCAGGTGTCCTTGTGGTATGAGTATGCATCTTTTGGGTATATGCTCAAGAGTCATATTGCTGGTTCTTGAGGTAGAATGATTCCCAAATTTAGGAGAAACCACCATTTTGATTTCAAAAATGGCTGTACAAGTTTGTACTCTCACCAACAATGGAGGATTGCTCCCCTTACTCTACATCCTCCCCAGTATAATTTGCCATTTGGTGTTTTTGTTCTTAGTCATTCTGATTGGATAACATGGTTATCTGAAAGTTATTTTCATTTGTATTTCCTTGATGGCTAAGAATAATGAGCAATGGTGATATGCAAGATATTCATCAGTGTGGCTATGGGAAGAGGCCAGTTCAGGCATCCTCTCCTCTGCTACCCAAGGACCTAGCTGGGGAAATCCCCTTGAACACCTGGGAACCCCTCTAGAGCCAACCCTAAAATGGCTCCCTTAGTTAAGATATCTTCTTCCCTGCTCCCATATCCACCCTTCTTCCATCTCAACCATCCCATTCCCCCAAGCTCTCACAAATCCTCCCCTTCTCCCATCTCTCTCCCCTTCTCACAAACTCACCCTCACCCCCGTGTTCCCAACTTCTGCTGGGTGATCTTGTCTGCTTCCAATACCCAGGAGGATAAATATATATACATTTTTTTCTTTGGGTTCACCTTCTTATTTAGTTTCTCTGTGATCGTGAACTATAGGCTCAGTGTCCTTTGTTTATGGCTAGACTCTACTTATGAGTGAGTACATATCATTGTGTAAATTTATCACATTCTCTTAATATATTCTTTTGTTGAGGAACATCTAGGCTATTTCCACTTTCTGGCTATTATGAATAGAACAGCAATGAACATGATTGAACAAGTATACTTGTTGCAGTAGAATGAAGTGCTCTTTGGGTATATACCCAGGAGAGGTATAGCTCGGGTATTAAGGTAGATTGATTCTCAACTTTCTGAGGAACTGCTACACTGATTTCCATAGTGGCTGTACAAGTTTGCACTCCCACAAGGAATAGAGAAGTATTCCCTTATTCCAGATCCTCACAGCACAAGCTGTCACTTGTGATATTGATCTTAGCCATTCTGAAGACAACACCCACACAACTCATTGAATATGGAGAGGGTAAGCTGGTGCCTACACAGAACCTTCATTACTATGTTCTACTTTATTTGGTATGGGAATTACTATTCAGGCTACCAAAAGATAAACATAAACTCCCACCTAGTATCAAAACCTTTGATATACAATCTGTTCTGCCTGAAAAATATGCTAGGGTAATGTTGGAACAAAACTTGCAGATAAAACCAATCAATATCTGACATGACTTAAGACCCATTCCATAAGAAAGATAGAACACATACCTAATACAGCTTAGATGACCAAGAATTAGAAAGCAAACAGCTCAGAAAACTAGCATAAACATCAAATCTGTTCTAAAAAATGTAAAAAAAAAAAAACCATGACTCCTAAAAATATACTGTTATACCTGTGCCTTATTCAGACAGAATCAAGAAATTTCTTCCTGTCGCAGATGGGAATACATACAGAAACAAAGAGCCGGACATTCGGATGAGAGAGATAGAGATAGAGATAGAGATAGGTAGATAGATGATAGCTAGATAGCTAGCTAGCTAGCTAGATAGATAGATAGATAGATAGATATGCCTTGAAATACACAGGAGTAAATAAGATATCTCCATAAAATTTGCCCAGTCAGTGGTCAGGGAAACCTACTGAAAAGGAAGGAGAAAGAGTATAAGAACTGATCAATCATATGAACTTACAGAGACTAAAGTAACACACAGAGGGCTGACACATGTCTGCAACATGTCCTCTGCATTTTATATTATATATACACACATATGCATATGTAAATAGGTATAAATATACATAATGGCATTCAGTTTAGTATTTTTATGGGACTACTGAATGTGTGTGAATGAGTTGGTCTAGGATTCATGTACTTGTTCTTAGGTTCTTTCTCTCTGTTGGTTTGGCTTGCCAAAATCACATGTGATGGCTCTGTTTAATTTTATATGTTACTTGTAATATTTTGTTGGTATCACTTAGAAGCCTGTTCTTTTCTAAGAAGGGAAAGAAAGGCAGTGAATCTGGATAGGAGAGAAATTGAGGAAGAAGTGAGAGCATTAGAGAGAAGGGAAACTGTCATCATGATACATTATGTGAGAGAAGAATTTATCTTTAGTAAAAGTAAAAAATAAAATAAACAATTAAAATGAGTTATGGAAGGGAACAAAAAATTCTCAAAAGAAAAATTGTACATGGTTAGGAAACAATTTAAAAAGTGCTCAATAGCCTTTTATTTATCAGGAAAATGCAAATTAAAACTACCTTAAGATATCTCACTCCACTCAGAATAACCATATTTGACAATACAAATAACATAAATGCTGACATTGGGGGAAGGGAACTCATATATAAATTGTTTTTCTGGAATGTAAACAGGAAAATTCACTTTGAGAATCAGTCAGTAAGTTTCTCAAAATCCATAATTAGAGCTGCCATATGACTCATGTATCTTATACCTGGGCATATACACAATGGAATTTACATCCTCCTACCGAATCACTTTTACATCTATGTTCAGTGTTGCTTTATTCACAATAACTAGAAAATCAAATCAGTCTATATATCCATCAAAAGATGCACAGAGAAGAAAAATGTAGCATACATATATAATAGACGATTATTCAGTTATAAAAGAAAATTAAATCCTCGGCACCAGTAGAGCCATCAGTGGGGTTAGTTTCTGACCCGCGGCAGGAGCCCAGGGTCTCGGAACTGAGATGGTCCTCATTCCCCCTATACTTCCTGGCCTTCCTGCAGTGCTTATACGCCCCCCCCCCCATTCTGCCTCTCTCTTCCTATTCCACCCAGCTTGCATCCAGAACCCTCCCCCCTTCGGCCTCTCTTCACTCTTTGGGCACATAACTTCTCCCAGCTCAGTCTCTCTGGGCGCTGGGACCGAATCCTTTGGGCAACCGAGCATGCACGGGGGGGAGGGGTGGGGTCCTTTGTTTCAATAGCCTGCCTGCAGCAAGCAAGGGAGGTGCTTTGTTTACGAGCTACCCAACCAGCAAGGAGATCTGATCTTGGCACCAGGAAAGAAATCACTGGAGCGCCCGGAGAGCGATCACTGGGGACTGCCATCACTGGGAAGATACATCATTAGGCAAGGAGACCTGATCCTCTAAAAGAAGATCCATAGGGGAGCATTCAGAGGAAGATATTTGAGCAGGCACCAATGCAGGAATTCACCCAAAATCTCAAAAACAACATGAAACCACCAGAAACCAGCGACCTCACAACATGTGGACATGAACACCTTAATCAAGATGAAGTAGAAAAAACTGACTTTATGAAAGTGATTGATGCCCTTAAACAGCATGTAAATAATGCCCTTAAAGAAATGGATGAGAAGTATAACAGAAAGTTTGAAGACTTGAATAAATCAGTGAATGATACCCTTATCAACCAAGGAAAAACAAACAAACAGATACTGGAAACAGTTCAAGACTTGAAAACTGAAATGGAGGCAAAGAAGAAAACACAAACGGAGGGCCGGCTGGACATGGAAACTCTAGATAAATGAATAAAGACTACAAAAACAAGCAAAACCAACAGAATACAAGAGATAGAAGAAAGAATCTCAGATTCCTGAAGACACCATAGAGAAAATAAACACACTGATCAAAGAAAACAGCAAGTCCAACAAACTCTCATCACAAAATTTTCAGGAAATACGGGACACAAAAAAAAAGACCAAACCTAAGAATTATAGGAGTAGAAGAAGGAGAAGAAGTGCAGCTCAACGGTCCAGAAAATATATTTAATTAAATTATAGTAGAAAACTTTCCCAACCTAAAGAAAGATACACCTATGAAGATTCAAGAAGCATGCAGAACACCGAATAGGCTGAATAAAAAAAAAAAGAAAATCCCCTCGCCACATAATAATCAAAACACAAAGCATACAGAATAAGGAAAGAATATTAAGAGCTGCAAAGGAAAAAGGCCAAGTTACTTATAAAGGTAAA